>NW_020185324.1:1902003-1964961 GCF_003031525.2 Neophocaena asiaeorientalis asiaeorientalis
CGGAGCCGCGCAAGCTCAGTCGCACGCCCAAGTGCGCGCGCTGCCGCAACCACGGTGTGGTGTCCTGCCTCAAGGGCCACAAGCGCTTCTGCCGCTGGCGTGACTGCCAGTGCGCCAACTGTCTGCTGGTGGTAGAGCGGCAGCGCGTCATGGCCGCCCAGGTGGCGCTCCGGAGGCAGCAGGCCACCGAGGTGCGTACCTGCCGGCCCGGCTCGCCCCCGCCGGGCTGTCTGGGGACGCCGTGGGGGTCGGGAGTCGGAGGGGCGCGCTCCGCACACACCCGGGCCCGGGGACTCGAGGCTTCTGGCACTTTCTCAGAAGGATGGTGAAGACACCTCTGCCAACGCTGGCCTGCAGGGTCGGGAGGGAGGAAGCCGTGGCCATCGTTGGGGAACTTGGCAGAGAAGATTTTGTATTAAGAAGCAGGCAGAGAGGCCTTTAAAGTGGTTAGTCCCGTTCGGTACATTATGGGAAAGGTATTTTATTTCGATTTTTTATATTTTAACGTTTACTCTGATGGTGTTGGGGGGAAGAGGACAGAGGTTGATGCAGTGCACGACGTCCATTGCCGTATTACCCGTGCTGATCGCGAAAAAGAACCACTTAGCACGTAGTGCTCACGGCGCTTCCGCAGTCACGGGCCATTTAGGAGAGAGAGAGAACGTGTCCTGCCCATTTTCCAGAGGAGACCAAAAGTGACGTGGGAATTTAGAAGAAACTTCTGGCCTCGAGAACTACCTAAGAACCAGTTGACGGTTCTCTGTCGCCTCTCACCGCGGGTCTACGGCTGTGAGGAGAGCCTGAATCTTCTTTAAGAGAGAGGTTTTTCTTGAACCTGGCACTGAATGTTTCCTTGTGTCCCTGCACAAGCGCGCTCACAGGAGGGAGGCTGCGCGGGCCTGCTCGCACTCGGGGCGCGGGAGGAGTTTTGATTTTTACTTTTTGTCGAGAAGGTGCTGGGGAGTGGATCACCGTGCCCGCCGCAGGCAGTGAGTGACCCTCATGGGAAACCTCCCAAGGGCCTCGGAGAGCGCAGCGCGCTGGACGCCTGAGGTGCCCCGACCCTGGGCTGGGGCGCGGCCCCCTCCCGTGTACCCGCGTGTGTTGCACCGAGGGCTCTGAGTTCCCTCGCGCTCCCTGCGACCTGCTGGGCGGGACGCGGGTGTAGAAGGGCCCAGAATTCCACCGACCGGGCGGTGACAGAGCGTGCGCCCGTCTCCTGAGGACTCTGAAGGTTTTGTTCGCCTTCAGGCGTCCCAGTCCCCCAGTGAAGCAATCCGGAGTTTTGGCCAGGCCCGAAAACTTCTGAGTTTTCTCCGTCAACCCCCTGTTCCCGGTCCCATCCGCCCTACTGCGGGGAGAAACCGGCCCCACATCTCTGGCCAGTGTCAGGTCCCTGGCGTCTTCGGCCCCGAGTCTGGGCTCCGAGGATGCAGCGGCCCGCCGCAGCTCTCTCAGGGCCAGGCTCCTAGCATCTCATCCACTGTGGATTTCACTTCCTCCCAGGGTGGGCCCCCACTTCTCGCTGCAGGCTGAGTCTGGGCCGACTCTAGCAACGCGGTCCCAGGGAAAGCCGGGGCCCTGCTCACCAGTTGGAGGCTTCGGACAGAGCTTTTAGCTCCTTGTCCTGGACTTAAGCGGTGCTGATATTAATTCCTTTAGAATTAATTTCACATGGGATGGGAAAATAAATACATTTAGAATGAGGAGAGTTGCTGATGCCTCTCCCTTGTCTCCCACGTTTTTTTCAGGGCATTATTGATTATGTTTCTTGTGTTTACAGGACAAGAAGGGGCTTTCCGGGAAACAGAATAATTTCGAGCGCAAAGCCATGTATCAGAGGCAAGTCAGGGCACCCAGTTTGCTGGCCAAAAGCATTTTAGAAGGTAAAGAAAGCAACGCAAATTATTCTTTAGCCTTTTAAACCATGTTCTGAGTGATTCTCATTATTCAGGCACGTGGCATTTCCATTTACATGTGAAGGAGCATTCTGAGGGGGAAATGCTTTTTTATTGGAAACTTTTGGAAGGATATCAGGATGTGAGAAAATGAATCTCACATACCTCCTGAGGTTTTTATCACTGATAATTTTTTCTGCTTAGTAGTTAATGGGTTAACATGGAGTGCATATGATATTTGCCCTAATGTGAGGGAGGTACAGATACACTGCCAAATGATCCCAGAGCAGATGTCCTGAAAGGAAATAAATTTTTAAAAAAGAAATCTTTAGTTGTATTTGGAGCTAAATAGAGTGAGTCAAGTGAAGAGTTTAACAGCTACCCACACCAATAAAGGCCTTTAGTCTGGGTGATCCAGCCTTTAATCCCACTCTTTTTAATTGTATTCTTTTCCTCTCTGGATTATCTACTTAAATTGCAGTTATTCCACACTTCATTTTACCATTTTGACAGTCGAGATCATAGAATCTGGAAGAGGTTTTGAATACACAAGAGAAATGGAGGTTGAATTTGAATAGAGTGAAGTCTTCATGTGTTCACTTTCTCTAAAGCCTGGGAATACATTAATTTTTCTTAAAATATTACTGATTTTTTAAAAGCATCTCTGTTGGGGTATGGAATTTATTTATTGACATAATAAATAACATTGACTATCTTTCACCGTTTAGAGAAAAGGAAAGTTTATATTTGCTCTAATCACTGCCATTTTATGCGTCAGGTTGAAAAGCAGATTTTTTTTGGTTTGTTTTGAAGTAGACATTTGTATTCTGTCTTTTCTTATGTGGCTTCTGAATTGAGTTGTTTCTGGACAGGTTTAAAAGTTTGTTCATGTCTTACCCTGTGCTGTATACTTCTGACCTTAGAATGGCTTCTCGTGCATTCAGAATGAGTTTGGTTACAAACTGGGTAAACAGATTTATAACCATAGGGACCACACTGATAAATTGAAATTGTGCCAAAGCAACTTGAGAAGTGAGAGGACTAAGTGGAATAGAACATTCAAGTAAATAACTTCCTGGCAAAAACTTACCATAGAAGTGTACACATTAATTTTCAAATTTTATTTTATTTGCAAATGAGTATGATGGGTTTGTCACTCTGTAAACACAAATATCACAGTGGATCCTTCAAACAAATTTGATAGTGGTGAGTGCTTGGGGATGGTGAAATAAAGTATTTTATGCTGCCAGGAATTCTATTTATGTTATACTAATCTTTGTTTCTGACTTTGTCCCTATTTATAAAATGTATAATGACTTAATCTAGGTTCTAGTGATTGCTTGTTCAACCATTTTGGTATCTGGCCAACGTGATTGGTACTGGTGAAAAATGTTTTAGACCAGTTATTTTCAGTATAGCAGGGGATCCCCCCCACTTTGTTTGTTTGTACTGATAGTCAGAGGTAGGGGTAGGGGCCTGGTTAAATTGTTCACTGTAGAGTCTGTTTAACTAGTTATCAGCTCTTTTCAGTTTTCTGTGCTTTTCTGTTTCCTGAAGTCTTTCCTCTTTATCTCTTCACTAATCTGCTTTAACTTTCTCTTTTTTCCTAGTTCTCCTTGGATTATTCTACAACTGTAACAATGTGTACATAATGATCCAACTTTAGAAAATAAAAGTGACATCAGCTCTAGGTATAGATATCTTTTTTTAATAATTGAAAAAGGTGACATGGATAGTAATAAAGCATTGATTGAAGCGACATGAGCAGCCTTGTCTCTTAATGTATAGGAGCTTGGGGAGAATATTAAAATTTCAGCCAGTAAAGTATGCCTGTCAAAGTAAACAAACCTATCACAACAAAAACAACAACAATAAAAAGTTACAGTATGGATATCCTTCCCTGTGAAGGGATCTATTCTAAATTGAACCCATACTTTTGCTTTCTGTATAAAAATACTAGTGATGTGGAACTGTAAATAACTGTCCTGCTGATTTGCAGTGTTTCTGTTACCTTCTGGATTCCTAGATTTTTCCTCATCAGATGTTAATGTCTTTCATGTGCAATGCTTGCTTATTTTAGGCTACCGCCCCATTCCATCAGAGACTTATGTGGGAGGGAGTTTACCTCTACCTCCCCCAGTAAGTGACCGGATGAGGAAAAGGCGGGCCTTTGCTGATAAAGAGTTGGAGAACATTATGCTGGAGAGAGAATATAAAGAGAGGGAGATGTTGGAAGCTTCCCAAGCTGCTGCCTTATTCCTGCCCAATCGCATGGTACATGGTTCTGAGTACAACTCCTACAAAAGTGGCTACAGTCCCACGCCAGTGGAACCACCAAGCAAAGACTTCTGCAACTTTTTGCCCACCTGCCTTGACCTCACCATGCAGTATTCAGGGTCTGGGAATATGGAACTAATTTCTTCCAATGTCAGCGTGGCCACGACCTACAGGCAGTATCCCCTGTCCTCGAGATTTTTAGTTTGGCCCAAGTGTGGCCCCATTAGTGACACCCTCCTCTACCAGCAATGCCTGCTGAATGCTACCACGTCAGTTCAGGCCCTGAAGCCTGGGGCCAGCTGGGACCTGAAGGGAGTACGACTGCACGATGGACTCGGAACAGATCATGATATAATGCCACCGAAATTGGAAGGCTCTCTGGTGCCGCCTCACACTCCTGAGGGCCAGATCTCAAGAAGTGACCTTCAGGGTCACCAGGCCGTCCCCGAGAGGTCTGCGTTCTCTCCACCCCGACGGAATTTTTTGCCCGTTGTTGACACGGACTCCCTGGCAGCTCAAGGGCACGTCTTAACCAAGATCAGCAAAGAAAGCACCAGGCACCCTCTGCCACTTAAACATAATCCATTCCACTCATTATTCCAGCAAACTCTTAATGACAAATCAGGTCCCGAGTTGAAAACATCATCTGTCAAAGAGGCCTTTGAAGAGGCCCCTAAGAAACCCAGAGAGTGTTTAGTCAAGGAGAACCAGAAGTACACATTTACAATAGATAGATGTGCAAAAGACCTTTTCGTAGCCAAACAAGTTGGAACAAGACTCTCAGTGAATGAACCGCTGTCATTTTCTGTTGAGTCTATTCTTAAGAGGCCTTCGTCTGCCATCACTCATGTCTCTCAGTGAAAGGCTGCTTAAATGGGAAGCTGGATTTTCTGCAGTCTCAGAGGATTCTTACCAGTCACTAATTTTTTTTCAAAGAAAAAAGTTGAGATGCTTGTATAAAGAAATTTCTAATGTAAATGATGATGATTTAAAAAAATTCTATATATTCTTAATGCATGTACTTTCCCTTACCACATAAATATATTTAAACTTAAAGATGGATATTGCTGATGTGCAAATTGTGAAGTTTCAGGCTTTACATAGCATTTCAAAAAGCAATAAAATTGACACTGTCTTCTAAAAGACCCAGAATTTGCTGAAGTAAATAGTTTCTCTGTCTAGGTGAAAAAGCTAGTGTCCATGAAATGTGTTCTTTATTTTTCTACGATTCTGTGTATTTTCAAGTGCTCTTAATGGTTGCTGGGGGCCATAGGAGAACACTTATAATACCTTAGTTGTGCATTTTGGAGGACATGTAAATGTAGGTATTCAAGACTGAGGCAAAAATAGCTGTAAGGAGAACATAGGGAAGATTTTTATGTTTATAGAATCTTCATTTCATGTGGTTGGACAAAGTTGAATTGAAGAGCAATCAAGTTTAATATCTCATTTATACGACGACATGGGTTCTTGGAATGAGTCCCAGTTTCCTTCCCTGATGGGGATGTGTACGTGGGGCCTCAGGCTTCCTTTCTAGGTTGAACATTCATTCTGTGATTTTCAGGTTGCTGGGGGCCACAGAGCAGCTTCCCCAGCACATGGTTGAACCCCCTCTCAGTTCTGTGTTACTTTGCTCTTCCCTGGGGTCTGGTGACAGCAGGCAGTTAGCAGCAGGCCGAGTCACGACTCTCAGCTGGTCTGGGAGTCTCAGCTTTATGTGTCCCACATTTTCACCAGTGTCAAAGGTTATCAGTGTAACTCTCTTCTGAGATAAAAACATTTACTCTTCAAACTGCTTCAGCAGACAGTTGCCGAAGCCTGCAGATGTTTATCACAGCGTAAGGGTGGCTTCTTTTTTAAGTTCATTATTACCCCCTCGTTTTGCTCAACAAAATGTTAACTGTTGTTCTATATGATTGATAAAACAAGAGTAAGACATTTATGAAGGTATGAAATTCCTCCCTGAAGATCTCACCTGTGGACCTCAAATCAAGTTCTGAGATGTTATGGTCATTTCAACACAGGAAATCACGAGCCAGATATCCCACCCACCTCTAATTTTGCCATGGAGTGAGGTTTTACTTCCAACTCTGCTCTCATTTGGGTAACAAGAACACGAGGTGGCCGTGTGGGGTGTGCCAAGACATTCGGCAGTTTTAAAGAGTTTCTTTCTTCCTCTGGAAAACATTAACAATTATTTTTAAAATGACTTTTTTTTGCTACTGATGAGCTCATGTAAGCCTCAAGGGGTTCCTGTGAATTGTTGCTTAAAATTAGCATCAATTGCAAAAACACCAAGCCAAACCTTAGATTGATTTTCAGTTTGTACTTGTAAAATAATACTTGGTTTTGTTGAGTCAGATTTACTTATTTTTACTATTGTAAAAGCCAGAGCGAATGGATGTTTGCCAGAGAAAAAGAAAATGAAAGTGGGCAGAGATCCCAATAACTGTTGAAGATTCTCATTAAGTGGAAAAATGTTTTCCAGCCATGAAGCCCTGGTGTCAGAGACTGCAGTTGCCCCTCTGTCCCCAACCCCCAGTCATCTTTGTTTTATCTATACAGCTATTAATTTTTATCTTCTTACTAGGAATTTATTTTTTGTGTTAAGTGTAAACTTGGCATTGAAACTAACTGCTGCAAAGGTATCAGGGGAGAGCACATTAGAGTAAACCCACATTAAAAAATCCCATTGAGAAGGCCTTCTCAATCCAAACATGGATTTTTCTCTTTCTTACTCTATTTTAGTATTTGGAATACGTACGTTAGTCAAATGTCTTACCCTTTTGTGTTCAGTGGACGTTTGGGGATATCTTTTCTGTCCTCTCTGTATATCATTTTAATCTCATTAAGTGAATCCAGTTGGCTGTGGGTATTAAGTGGTTTTTATCACATTACCAGTGACCAAAATTTTATTGTTCTTGAACATTTATGCGGGTCAGTACTCTCCCTGGCGAATGTATTATACCATGCATTAGTTCTTCTGTAATGATGAGTTCTTCTTGGAATTTCAAACCTACCAAATCTACCATCAGCCGGTCAGGGAGAGCTCTGTGCTTGGCACTTTGCTTCTTTTAATCATTTCACTTGCATAAAAGCTACTATTTGGCTATATACAGTCTTCAGAGAACACTGTCATCTACATATTGAATTACAATTGTGGTTTAAGCATTTTTTATGTTCAAGACAATAAATGGATTTGGCTTTAATCATTTTTAAGAACTTAAGGAATAGTAAAACATGGACCCTTCCCTCAATTTCACTCACAGTACAATAATACAACTTTAATAACCTGTTTTCCTTCCATCTCAACTGATCAAGCAGTTCTGAATAGTTTGCAACAGTGCTTCTCAAGCTTTGAGAATGGACAGTGAACCACCTGGGAATCTTGATAAATGCACATTCTGACTCTGCAGGTATGGGATGGGCCTGAGCTTCTGCATTTCTAACAAACTCCTCCCAGGGCATGCCGATGCTGCTGGTCTTCAGACCACACTTTAAGTAGCAAATATTTACAACATTTCTGTTATTTTAATACACATTTAATACACTCTTTCGTGGATTTTGGGTTCTAATGCAATAGAGTTATCATGAATAATTTAATGTATATTAATAATTAAAAAAACTCATTTCCCTCCAAACCCATAGAAAGTACACCACCAAGAGTGAGCCATAGTGTAAACTCTGGACTTTGGGTAATTATGATGTGACAGTGAGGATTCATCAGTTATGACAAATGGACCAGTCTAGTGGGAGGGTCCACTAGAGGCTATGCATGTGTCAGGTAGGGGGACATGGGAAATCTCTGTACTCTGTACTCTGTCCCCTCAATTTTGCTGTGAACCTAAAACTATTCTAAAAAAATAAAGTCAGTTAAAAAAGTTCGCTTTCTTTCTAAACCTTTAGTGGCAGGAGTAGAAGACCTAGGCAAAGTCATGAAGTAAACAAGTTGCTTCTGTTCTCCCTTCTTTTAAGCCTAGAAGTTCTTCCAATTTGGTATTTTTAGTTATGATAAAATACACATAGCATAAAATTCACGATTTAAAGTGTACAGGGGTATTTAAGTATGTTCACATTATGTACAGCTGTAACCACCATCCCTCTCCAGAACTCTTTTCATCTTGCAAAACTGAAACTCTGTTACCCATTAAACAATGACTCCTTGCTCCTCCCAGCCTTGGCAACCACCATCGTACTGTCTGTTTCTATGAATCTGACTACTCTAGGTACCTCATACGAGTGGAATCATACTGTATTTGTCCCATTGTGACTGGCTTGTTTCACTTAGAATATTGCCTACAAGGTTCATTTCATGTTGTAGTATACGTCAGAATTTCCTTCTTTTATAAGACAGTAATGTTCCATTGTATGCATATGCCACATCTTGCTTATCCATTCATCTGTTGATGGACACCTGGGTTGCTTCTACCTTTTGGCTATTGTGAATAATGCTGCTGTGAGCATGTGTGTATAACTATCTCTTTACCGTGTCCTCACTTCCTGATTTCACCTTCTTCCCATCTTCAGGAACTCAGTTTTCTCAAGTGTTACACCCATCCCACATTGCCCCTCCCCTAGCACGTGAACCATCTCCATTCTTCACCAACACTGCTCTGCCCAGAGAGGCTCCAATGTCAGTCGTGCACCTTTTAATGTGAGTTTAAGTGAGTGTGTTATCACATCATCTTCATTTAAAAGCTTAATTCTAATTGTGGAATCAAAGACTTGCATTAACTTGTATTAAGAAATTTTCTGGAATGTCTTCTGGGACGTCTCAGCAGTGCCAAAGAGCAAAGAAATGGCTGAAGGTCAAGATGAAGTAAGAAGGAAAGTTCACCATTCCCTGTAGAATAGTAAAGACATCACTTAGTATTGAGTGATGGATTTTCAATTGGGACTAGAATTCTTGCCCTCCTGATTTTACTTATTTTTGGATTAACATTCTTTTTTTCCTATTCTAGGTCTGTAAGCTTAGGCTTATTTCCTTCTGGGGTCCAATTTGTAAGGCTGTTAGTTCTTGAGATGGCTGGATTCTACAGTTTATAAACTTTGATTTGTGGCACTAATATTTAATGATTGTACCAAGCTTTTATCATACTCTACCACCCTTAGTTATGTTGTTTTTTTAGCTTGCTATATCTAAACATGTTTAGAGCAGTTTTCTTTCATTCTCTATCTATTTTTTGTTTCAATCAGAGCTTTTAAAATGAAACTTGTAGATTCAGGAGTTCCCTGCAGGCAAGCAGAATAGGCTTAGCCTCAGTTCCCCCAGTTTGCTGTGAAACTCAGGCTTGATGACAGTAACCATGAAATCAACAAATGACCATCATTCTCCAACCCACACACTAAAACAATGAAGAACCCAGTGCGATCCACAAGCCAGAAAGCACCTAAACATTTGCCATTGAATGATGACTTTGTGTGAACGATGGGCAAAATCTCAGTGAAAAACAAACACAAAATACCCAGCACTGTCTTCTGAGATAATGCATCTGCAGACTTAGGGCAGGCAGAGAACAGATGATAGAGCTATGTGGTTTTGTGATTGTTTATGAAGTTAAGTTCAGTTTAATGAACATCTATTGAGAACTTTCTCTGTGCTAGATACATGCTGGTAAGTGAGCCTATGTTATTTAGGTTCTTTTAAGTAGAAAACAAGAAACCAGAGGACTACTCAAGTTATTTACAAAAAAGGATTTTATTTTAAGGTGAGATAAGGAAATAAGGAAGATGGAAATCTCGACACTTAGCAGGTCTCCCAAAGACTGGAATATGGTCTGGGCACTGGAAGGTTGTTCAGCTCAGGTCTAGCAACCTTACTTCCTTGTTGTTCCCTTGGCAACTAGATGCACGACCTAGGAAAAGTACCAGAAACTGGTAGTTGTCTCTGCAATAGCTATTCTCCTCTTCTTTAGTAGCAGAGCCCTGGATTTATTTGGACTGGCGACATGCCCAGCTAAAAGGCTGCATTTCCAGCCTGGTTTGCATCTAGATGTGGCCATGATGAGGTGGGTGGACTTCAGGACATCTCTCTAACAGGGACTGAAACAACAAGGATGAGCACATTTGGATTTTTTCTCTTTTGCGTTCTTTCTTCCTGGAATTTGGAAGCATCCTGTAGCATTTTATGACGTTGAGGTTGGCAGCCATGTTAAAAGGAGGTTGGAGCAGAGAAATCAGAAAAGCCTAGATGCCTGTTCACTTTGAGGATCTGCTATAGCAGCCCTGGATTGCTTTCCTCTGTTCGTTCATCTTTTATGGGAGATAATGACTATTTATGCACATGAGCCATTGTCACTGGCTCTTGGTTACAAACAGCTACGTGTAATTCCTCCTGATAAAGGGGGGGCTCCTCTGTTGAAGCATCTTCTGGTTGTGTCTGCTTTTCCTCTAGTTCCCACTCTTTTTTCTCTGTTTTCCTTCTCGTGGGGGCTTCTCTTTACTATTATGTCTACGTGCATATTTTGGCTTCTTTCTCTACCATCTATTGTTCCGTCCTACTGTAAGTCCTTCCTTCAAACCTAAGAGTGGGATCTGATGAGTTCAGTTAATTCTTGTTGTCTTCTTTCAGCCAGGCCTTATGGGTAAGGTACCTGTACTTGGTCTCTGTGAGGAGTCAAGTGGTATAAGCCATGGTGATCTTCCTTAGGAAACCCCTCACTGCACGCCTGGATGTAGTGGGCTCTGACACTTTGCAAGCATTATTTCATTTAATCCACACAAAGTTTAACTTGTGAAGTAGGTATAATTGTTATCCTCCTTTTACATATAAGAACACAGGCTTAGAGAAGTGAAGCATCTTGCCCAGGATCATACATTAGGGACATGACTGTGTAGGGAAGAATCCTAGGTTATTGGAATTTCAGAGACTGTACTCCTAACCACTGTCTTACACGACCTCACAGAAATGAAAAATGGCTCCTTTCCCACTTCCACATCTTGGTGTAGGAGGAAGGATAGAGAGGTGGAAGACCTGAGTTCTGATTCAGTGCTTCCTCTTTCTGTCCTTTTGCTTCTCCGGGTCTCAGATTTTTTTCCATCTGTAAAACAAGAGTTGATAAAATGGGCCTGAAAGACTTGGCTGTTGAAAGGCAGAGTGTGAATCTTGGCTGAACCACATGCTTTGCACGTGGCAGGAAGACTCAACAGAACCACTGAGCTCTGGTGGCTCTGGCCAATCTGTTAAGCCTGAGCTCTATCTGTAGCATTAATCCTCTGGAAAGAGACTCTTTAAAATCCACTTTATGTGGAATAAAGCTAAATTGTCCAGGGGGACATCTGAGGCATGAAGCAGAGGATGTGTTTAAGCTTACCCTGATGCCGAAAAGCCTCCAACAGGAAGCAGACATGGCTCATAGTCACTAAGTCAGCTCTAGTCTGCCTTTTATATGGCATTTCCCTTCCTTTCCCCACTCACTTAAATGACCAATATTCTTAATATGAACCTGTTCCCTTCGATTACTTCCAGGAGGCAGCATGGCAAACTGGAATGCATACAGGCTTGGAGTCAGGTTAAAGCTGGGTTTAAAATTTAGGTCTTCCTTGGCAAGTCATCTCACTTCTCTGAGCTTCCTTTTTTTCTTCTGTGCAATGGAGACAGTAACAGCACAGAGAACTGTTAAGAGGATTAAGTAGTATAATGTATATAAAGGGCCTGATCCATAATCAAGTTGCTCTCCCCACCTTTGACCCATGATATTCCCTAGAAGGTATTTCCCTTCACCAAGAGCCTGTAACTTCACACAGCCTACAAGGAGAACTGCATGGTTTTAAAGACTAATTATTAACATGGAAAAATGTAGCCTCAAGATTCTACAGAACTGCAGACTGTGTCATTTAATTTTATAACATTATAGTAAACATAAAATTATTATAAAAGCAAACACATGCAGGTGGAAATACACTATAATAAAAACTAGCCATTTTTGTACCCACTCGTAATATGGACCTCTTTTCTAGATTTTAAATTATTAAAAAAATAGGTGAAGAATGCACATGGTACAAGACCGTGAAGGGTATACAAGTGCAAAGTAAGCTCCTATATCCCCTCTGCGGAGTCAACTACTATTGCTAATTCATCACATATTTTTCCAGAGATAGTCTATGAATACGACGCCTGGATGGGAGATTACACGTGCATAGTTCTTCACCTTGCCTTTTCACTTAGTACTGTATCTTGGGACACATTCCATGCCAATTCATATTGAGCTGCCGTAATGTTGACTTACTGTGGACTCTGTCTTGGACTAGGTTCTTAGAGATGCCCTAATACAGTCAGCTCTCTGTATCCATGGATTTTGCATTCACAGATTCAACCAGTGATCTGCTGTTTGGTTGAATTCGGAACCCGTGGATACGAGGGCCAGCTGGACTCATTGTACTGCACCATTTTATATAAAGGACTTGAGCTCCACGGATTCTGGTATCTGCCGGGGTTCCTGGAACCAATCTCTCCATCCTGCCCCTTGGATACTGAGTGAGGACTGTATAAGATTTCACTGTGCAGATGCGGACACTGTGGCTTACAAGAGTGTGAATTGTTCAAGGTTGCAGATCCCTTGATTTTCATTCCAGTGAGCTTTCCTTGTCACCAGGCTGTGTATGAGTGTAGGTGTATGCACACACATGTGTGAGCATATTGGCCAGTGAGTTAGCTGGTATCTACTACTTATGGTGTGCTAACTTTCATTTAAAAGTCATAATAAGAGTTATAGATACAAAACGGAGAGTGAGGCTTGAGTAGTTAAAGAATCTGCCCAAGGTTTTTGGTTCTCTCAGGCTCTAAAATCCATACCCTTAGGCACTGTTCCTGACTGTCTCTCTCCCTCTTGGAAGTGACAGGATCGGGAAAGTAGGGACAAAGGATGCAAAGTGGTGTCAAGTGGTTAGACATTGATTAAACATAAAGTACTTCCAAAAAACCAAATGACTGCGTTGAATCTTGAGGGAAAAGCACATTGTGTTGTATTGGCAGAGGCAAGGGTGGCTGGTCTTTAGGAAATATGGGTCAAAGCTGCAGATGTGGTGAGGACATTATAGCTTCATGATGCCGGCCCAGTCATGTAGGTGTTCTCAAAATGACACTGCTAACTGACTTCGCATCCATAAGAACCAAACCTGTCAGCCAACCTGGCCAGCATCCCACTTCCTTTTTTTTAAACTGTGGAATGTGCCTCCCAGTTTCAATTGTGGCTTCTCAGCTTGTTGTGAAACCTTCCCCTTCCCTCTGGAAAGTGCTCCCTTGTCAGACTTGCAGGAGAAAGTCATCTGAGCCGTCCTCACTCACAGTGAAAACATCACTGTATTTCTCATCTATGTTATAGGTTCTGACTCCTGCAGGGGCTGGTTGCAAGACTGAATGCACAGTGGATCCTAAGGCTGTGTCCATGACAGAGTAGATTATGAACAGTAGATGACGTAGTAATGTGGCCACGGCCACGGCGGCCGGCTACCTCTGGCTGGGATCTCCCTTTTTCTGACAAGTTGAAAAGCCCTCCCTGCTCACAGGTAGTGTCATGAATATTTCCTCCCTATTTTGCAGTGAATATGTGTGCCTATGTGAGTGTGTGTGTATAATCTGTTTCCTTTCCTCTCTCGTTCCCTCATCATGTAACATAAGATGTATTAATTTTATTTTTATTTATTTTTAAAACTTTTTTTCTTTAGTGGTTTGAGAGATGACAATTTTTAAAAAATTAATTTATTTTTGGCTGCATTGGGTCTTCATTGCTGCGCTCAGGCTTTCTCTAGTTGTGGCGAGATGGGGCTACTCTTAGTTGTGGTGCACGGGCTTCTCATTACGATGGCTTCTTTTGTTGTGGAGCACAGGTTCTAGGCGCAAGGGCTTCAGTAGTTGTGGCACGTTGGCTCTAGAGTGCAGGCTCAGTAGTTATGGCTCATGGGCTTAGTTGCTCAGAGGCATGTGAGATCTTCCTGGACCAGGGATTGAACCCGTGTCCCCTGCATTGGCAGGCAGATTCTTAACCACTGTGCCACTAGGGCAGTCCTAGATGTATTAATTTTATATCACAGTATTTAAGTTTTGTTCAGTTTACATCATAGTCTATAAGTTATGGGATATCAAGAAGAGTAAACATGACTCGAGGACTTTACCTCCTGTTCTGAGGAAGGGGTTAGTGTGATTTCAGCATACACAAGGTGGTGATATCACGTTAGGCAGAATTATGACCTTATTACTGTTTTATTTAAAGATTATGTATGGTTTAAGAAAATCATGTGGATGTCAGATTGACAGGGGGTTAATCTTATGTGTCAACTTGGCCAGGCCACAGGGTGCCCAGTTTAAACATGATTTCTGGGTGTGTCTGAGAGGGTGTTTCCCAATGAGATCAGCATTTGAATTGGTGGACTCTGTAAAGTAGATTGTCCTCCCCAGTGTGGGTGGGCATCATCCAGTCCACTGAGGGCCTGAATAGAACAAAAGGCAGAGGAAGGAGAAATGTGCCCCTTTTTCCTGCCTCACTGTGTGACCTGAGACATCTTATCTCATCTTCTGCCTTTGGACTGAGATTTACACTTGGCTCCCCTGGTTCTCAGGCCTTTGGACTCAGACTAATTTACACCACTGGCTATCCTGGGTCTTCAGCTGGCAGCTGGCAGCTGGCAGATGGCAGATGGCAGGACTTTTCAACCTCCATAATCTCATGAACCAATTCCTCGTCACTCACAACTCTTGCTGCATTCCCGCTGAAAAGTCATTGGGTTGGAGTTTATAAATTTAACTTCAGAGCTCTGCTTGCCTTTTGGTTCATTTGCTACCAGATCGTAGTGATTAGTTATGGTCTCATGGATCAGATAGCTCCTGAGAAAGCATGGATTAACATACTTTTCCATCCATCTAAGGGAACATTTTTCATAAACCTCTCGTTGGGATGTACACAGTTTCTATATAATTTTGTATAAGCTACAAATATTCTATGCCTTTTTGTTCCTGTCTATAAAGTGGAAATACTTACATACACGTTACTGGGATGTCACGCAGATTTAAATTAGGTCCTATATTGTGTGCACTCAATAAATATAAGTTAACTTTGAATAGTTGTTATTTTCCATGTTTGTAGTTTTCCAAAAATGGATTTCCCTGGTAGCTATATTCTATGTTCTAACCTGCCTTTTTTATTTGTGGAAAATCCTTTTAGCTTGCAACCCACCTTTGTGATCAAGGAAGATTTTTATAATGTGGATGTCCATAGCCAGTAGGCTCACAGCTCACTCCCAAACACACTGCTGACCTTTAAACAAGCCATATTTTCCTAGACTATACTATTTTGAAACACTTAACCAGAACCCAACACTCTTTCTGAGAAAATACAGGAAGCAAAATTTTCATAATTCATCACTAGAAAACCTTGGATATTTAGAAGCAAAGAATAACTCAATTTTTTTCAGTACCTAACTTTCTGCTAATGAATTAATGATTGAAAATGGATTATACTCAAGGTGAAGCCTACTGAGGAAGAGAATGCCAGGTATTAGGTGTTGCCAAATGAGGACAGGATAGAAATGTTCCTCTTTCCAGACTCCTACTGTAATCCTTAGGTCTTCTATACATAGGAGACCTAAACACTAAATAATACAGAATAAAGGACACTGAAATGCAGGTAGGGGCAGGGGTATGAGGAAGGCATATTCATGATTCATTCATGCTTGTTCTCAAAATTCAGTCGATCTTGAATAACTTTGACTATGTATTCTGCAGATTTAGGGCAACTTTACTCACTACCATGGTATAGATTGGATTTCAGGTTTGCAGAAATACCACTGGCCTCCATAAACTGATATGTGCCTGGGAGAAGAATATCCACTCACCAACTCCTGCTTATAGGATTGTGTATTGGGTGATGTGTTAGAATACTTTGTGTTGCAAGTGACAGAAATCTAACCCTTAAGCATTTAGTTTAAGCAGGAATGGAGACTTTTTGGAATACAAGGGTTTATTATATAATTGAAGGATTTATAAATAAAATCTCAGAAAAAGCAAGGAAGCATTCAGGCTTTAGGAACAACTGGAACTGGGACATTTATCTCTGTGCAGGATTCTCTCATGTCCGTCATCTGTCATGGCTTCTTCTTGCTGCATTTCTCCTCCATTCTCTCTCTTTGCAGACCAGGTCCCTTCCAAGCATCATATTTCATAGCTCTCACCCCTGAGAATACTGAATTCCTGCCTTTGTTCCAGTTAAAAGTCCTGGGAAAAACTCTGATTGGTCAGGCTTGGGTAAAGTACCATCCTTGGACCAATCAACCCTAGCCAGGAAGATGAAGACATAGGCCTAGGCACTGCTACCGGAGACCAGAAAAGAGACTCCTGAGTCAAGTAGACCCTCATTTGGTACCCACCACAGTTTGCTAGTCCTAGGTCTCTTTAGGTGCCCAGGCATCTCTGCATTTCCTGAAGAAACCCTGTACACCTGATAGGCTCCTGTGCTGATATCCAGGTACAGAAATCTGGAGGAACTCTGGGTGAGGTACCTGGAGACCACATAAAAATCTCTGGCCCAGGGGAAAAGATCCTCTTGGCCATAGGATAAAGGTGTAGAGAAATGTCTTGCACCACACATCCTAAAGGAACACGCATTTCTTAGAGCCAGGGGTGGACATGAGCACTTTGACATTTTCTTTTCCCCATGAAAAGACATGTCAAACCACTAACTCATTCATTTACCTTATTACCTTTGAAAAGACTTATCCTACCTCCCCATCTTTGAGATACTCGATAGAGATACTCACTGGTTTTGATATCACAAATAATTTGTTCTTTTGGATGAAAGTGTTTGCTGAGGCAGCAGATTCCCCTGATTGATTCTTTATTTGTGCATTAAAACTATAATAGGTCTTCAGTTTTAATCCTGGACCAGAAAGAACGTAAAACATGTTTGATCTCCAGTTCATGATGGAGCTCCTCAGGTCTTGGATAGATTATTTCTGAATAGGTCCCCTTTGCCCAGAATTCCAGCGAGTACTCCAGGGTCAAAGATAAACTGTGTATCCAGAGATGAAAGGACAGTTGTTTCCCTACAAAGCCTCATAAATCAGTTTTGATATTGTTCCTGTTTGATTTGATTTGATTTTTTTCTGGCACAACATTAGGGCTGTTTGATGCATTTAACTGAAAATATGCGTATAGGGCCCTGGGTTTTCTTTTGTGATGAAAAGTGTTACCTCAAAAAAACGAGCTGATAAATTGCAAGGCAAAGTGAAGTGAACATCCACCCAGCATCGGGCTCTGAGAGTCCAACATCTGATTGTACTTAGTGGGGAGGGAACTTGAAAAAAAAAATCAACCCAACTTTCATTTCTTGCTTCTTTTATCCTTAAGCTCAGCAATAAACTAGCACTCTTTGGTTAAAAAGTCAAGGGAGCAGATGTATAATACTGGTGCTTCAGCAAGTATATTTCAAACGGAGCACGTAAAGTATGCAAACACCTCTCAACACTCAGTGGGGAGAGCCTCAAGGAGCATGCGCCGTGCTGCTGTCAATCATTTGGGCACATCCGGGAAATGGAGGCTTCTCTAGGTGGCTGGAGCTTGGTACAAACGGATCCTCCTGAGGAGGGTGGCTGTTCATGTCACAGAGAAGAAGTAAGCGGTTGAACTGCACAGAACTGAAACGCCAAGATTTGACAGCTGATAGGTCACAGGCAGGGCCTGGAAACGCTACTGTTGAAAACTAGGGGCAAACATCAGAGGCAGTTTTAAAAGGCAGTGACAGTGCAAGGTCTCCAGTTCTGTCCCAGATGACCTGGGTTGTGTTACAGCCGGCCCTTGCTAGTTATATGATCTTAGGGAAGGTACTTAGTTTTCTGCTCCGAAAACTGGGCTTACATGTGTCTACTTTGGAGGACTTTTGGGAGATGAATGACAGTAGTGTGTGTAAAATGCTTTTCTAATGCTCCAGTGTAGGCTGTCCTTTTTTTTTTTTTTAAATTAGAATTCATTACCTATAAGAAAGGTGGTAAAGTATCTATTAAAGTTTCATTCAACTTTTTAAATTCAAAAGCTGGAAAGGACCTTTGAAACGTTTCCTCATTTCCGACTTCCTCATTTTGAGAGGGGCAGTAGTTTTTCTCAGGAAATGACGGGCAGAAAAGGCTGGGAAAGACACATGTTTCAGCCCTAGCACGGTGGTTCTAGCCCTGCTAAATCACGCTACTGCCAGACTCTAAGTGCCACCAGGGCAGGGCCCCCAGAGAGTATTCAACACCTGCTGTGGTGCCTGGCACTCAGGGACGGTCAGTTCATTTGGCACATGAAACTCAGGGAGGCTAGGCTTGTCATCAGAAGGGATCTTTTTTGCTTTGTGTTTCAGCTTCTAGGTCTTTCTGAAGAGTCAGCGAGCAAAATATTGTGAACTGCTTAATGCAAAACGCAACTTACTAAACAGCGTAATATATGAACTGAACAAAAAAATGGGATATTTGAAGGAAAACTGCTAATCGATGTATGACAATACAGTTCAAACTGTAATGCATGCTTAGGCCGTCAGGAAATACTTTTTTAGATGCCTGCTTTACACCTTGGATTATGATGTGTTAAAATAAATTGAGGGGCTTCCCTGGTGGCGCAGTGGTTGGGAGTCCGCCTGCCGATGCAGGGGACACGGGTTTGTGCCCCGGTCCGGGAGGATACCGCGAGCCACGGAGCGGCTGGGCCCATGAGCCGTGGCCGCTGAGCTTGCGCGTCCGGAGCGTGTGCTCCGCAGCGGGAGAGGCCACAGCAGTGAGAGGCCCGCGTAACGCAAAAAAATAAAAAAATAAAAATAAATAAATAAATTGAGAACAGTGGTTAAAGGATTGCGGTTACCAAACATCCCACAGAATATGTTCAAACAAACAAATGAAAATACTGTTCTCTCGATATTCCCAAAATACCTTTAAGAGCTAGTAGTGGTTCACCTCCCTTTTCTGAGAAT
This sequence comes from Neophocaena asiaeorientalis asiaeorientalis, assembly GCF_003031525.2. NCBI lineage: Eukaryota > Metazoa > Chordata > Mammalia > Artiodactyla > Phocoenidae > Neophocaena > Neophocaena asiaeorientalis. The sequence continues at coordinate 1,921,112 of NW_020185324.1, forward strand.
TAGGATCAAATAAAGATGCCTGTCCATCTTCTCAAAAACACCCTTTTGTAGGCTCAGGCCAAGATTCTTGGCCTGGTTTTATGCACGGCCATGCTAGCATTGCTCAGTTTGCAAATGGAGTCCACAGAGAACCTCTTGACTACTACTGGCCATGTGCCATCCACTACTCTTGCCTATTCCTGCCATGTAAGGAAGGATGGCCAGATGAAGGGCACAGTTAGATTCTGAAGGTCTGACACATGATGGGAGGGACAGTTGGGCTTCAGTGTTCTAAAATGGAGGAGCCTCTGTTAAGTCTGTTCTTCTTTGTTTGGAAGCAGAGCCAGACAGGAGTAGGTGGCTTCCCAGACAGTCTAATAACTTGGTACCTTGATAGTCTGTAAATATGCATCCCATTTTATTTAGGCTGCATGGGGGAAGTATGGCTGGGACTCTGCTTGTCCTCTCTTTTCCCAAACAATTCAACTCCAGCCCCAAACATGCTTATCCCATGTGTGAATCAAAAGCCTTGCATTCTGGGAGAGATTGGTTCAAGATGGCGGAGTAGAAGGACGTGTGCTCACTCCGTCTTGTGAGAGCACCAGAATCACAACTGACTGCTCAACAGTCATCGACAGGAAGACACTGGAACTCACCAAAAAGATACCCCACATCCAAAGACAAAGGAGAAGCCACAATGAGACGATAGGAGGGGCGCGATCACAATCAAATCAAATCAAACTGGAGAACACTTATACCACAGAAGTCGACTCACTGGAGTGGAGGTTCTGAGCCCCACGTCAGGCTTCCCAACCTGGGGGTCCAGCAACAGGAGGAGAAATTCCTAGAGAATCAGACTTTGAAGGCGAGCGGGATTTGATTGCAAGACTTCGACAGGACTGGGGGAAACAGAGACTCCACTCTTGGAGGGCACACACAAAATAGTGTGTGCATCGGGACCCAGGGGAAGGAGCAGTGACCCCAGGGGAGACTGAACCAGACCTACCTGCTAGTGTTGGAGGCTCTCCTGCAGAGGCGGGGGGTGGCTTTGTCTCACTGTGAGGACAAGGACACTGGCAGCAGAAGTTCTGGGAAGTACTCTTTGGTGTGAGCCCTCCCAGAGTCCGCCATTAGCCCCACCAAAGAACCAGGTAGACTCCAGTGTTGGGTTGCCTCAGGCCAAACAGCCAACAGGGAGGGAACCCAGCCCCACCCATCAGCAGGCAAGCAGATTAAAGTTTTACTGAGCTCTGCCCACCACAGCAACACCCAGCTTTACCCACCACGGGTCCCTTCCATCAGGAAACTAGCACAAGTCTCTTAGCCTCAGCCACCAGAGGGCAGACAGCAGAAGCAAGAAGAACTACAGGAGCAATTATAAATATATATGCAGCCAATATAGGAGGACCTCAATACATAAGGCAACTGCTGACCTCTAAAAGAGGAAATCGACAGTAACACAATAATAGTGGGGGACTTTAACACCTCACTTACACCAATAGACAGATCATCCAAACAGAAAATTTATAAGGAAACACAAGCTTTAAATGACACAATAGACCAGATAGATTTGATTGATATTTATAGGGCATTCCATCCAAAAACAGCAGATTACATTTTCTTCTCAAGTGCACATGGAACGTTCTCCAGCATAGATCACACCTTGGGTCACAAATCACACCTCAGTAAATTTAAGAAAATTGAAATCATATCAGGCATATTTTCTGACCACAATGCTATGAGATTAGAAATCAATTACAGAGAAAAAAAACGTAAAAAAACAAACACATGGAGGCTAAACAGTATGTTACTAAAGAACCAAGAGATCACTAAAGAAATCAAAGAGGAAATCAGAAGATACCTAGAGAGAAATTACAAGGAAAACACGATGATCCAAAACCTATGAGATGCAGCAAAAGCAGTTCTAAGAGGGAAGTTTATAGCAATACAAGCCTACCTCAAGAAACAAGAAAAATCTCAAATAAACAATCTAACCTTATACCTAAAGGAACTAGAGAACGAAGAACAAACAAAACCCAAAGTTAGTAGAAGGAAAGAAATCGTAAAGATCAGAGCAGAAATAAATGAAATAGAAGCAAATAAAACAATAGCAAAGATCAATAAAACTAAAAGCTGGTTCTTTGAGAAGATAAACAAATTGATAAACCATTAGCTAGACTCATCAAGAAAAAGAGGGAGAGGACTCAGATCAATAGAATTAGAAATGAAAAAGGAGAATTTACAACAGACACCACAGAAATACTAAGCATCCTAAGAGACTACTACAAGAAACTCTATGCCAATAAAATGGACAACCTGGAAGAAATGGACAAATTCTTAGAAAGGTATAACCTTCCAAGACTAAACTAGGAAGAAATAGAAAATATGAACAGACCAATCACAAGTAATGAAATTGAAACTGTGATTAAAAATCTTCCAACAAACAAAAGTCCAGGACCAGATGGCTTCACAGGTGAATTCTATCAAACATTTAGAGAAGAGCTAACACCCATCCTTCTCAGACTCTTCCAAAAAACTGCAGAGGAAGGAACACTCCCCAACTTATTCTATGAGGCCCCCATCACCCTGATACCAAAACCAGACAAAGATACTACAAAGAAAGAAAATTACAGACCAATATCACTGATGAATATAGATGCAGAAATCCTCCACAAAATACTAGCAAACAGAATCCAACAACACATGTAAAGGATCATACACCATGATCAAGTGGGATTTATCCCCGGGATGCAAGGACTCTTCAAAATACACAATCAATGTGATACACCATATTAACAAACTGAAGAATGAAGACCATGTTATGATCTCAATAGATGCAGAAGAAGCTTTTGACAAAATTCAAAACCCACTTATGATAAAAACTCTCCAGAAAGTGGGCATAGAGGGAACCTACCTCAACATAATAAGGGCCGTATACAACAAACCCACAGCAAACATCATTCTCAATGATAAAAAACTGAAAGCATGTCCTCTAAGATCAGGAACAAGACAAGGATGTCCACTCTAGCCACTATTATTCAACATAGTTTTGGAAGTCCTAGCCACAGCAATCAGAGAAGAAAAAGAAATAAAAGGAATACGAATTGGAAAAGAAGAAGTAAAACTGTCACTGTTTGCAGATGACATGATACTATACATAGAGAATCCTAAAGATGCCACCAGAAAACTACTGGAGCTAATCAATGAATTTGGTAAAGTTGCAGGATACAAAATTAATGCACAGAAATCTCTGGCATTCCTATACACTAATGATGAAAAATCTGCAAGAGAAATTAAGGAAACACTCCCATTTACCATTGCAAGAAAAATAATAAAATACCTAGGAATAAACCTACCTAGGGAGACAAAAGACCTGTATGCAGAAAACTATAAGACACTGATGAAATAAATTAAAGATGATACAAACAGATGGAGAGAGATACCATGTTCTTGGATTGGAAGAATCAATATTGTGAAAATGACTATACTACCCAAAGCAATCTACAGATTCAATGCAATCCCTATCAAACTACCAGTGGCATTGTTTTTACAGAACTAGAACAAAAAATTTCACAATTTGTGTGGAAACACTAAAGACCCCGAATAGCCAAAGCAGTCTTGAGGGAAAAAAATGGAGCTGGAGGAATCACACTCCCTGAATTCAGACTATACTACAAAGCTACAGTAATCAAGACAATATGGTACTGGCACAAAAACAGAAATATAGATCAATGGAACAGGATAGAAAGCCCAGAGATAAACCCATGCACCTATGGTCAATTAATCTATGACAACTTAGGCAAGGATATACAAAAAAGACAGTCTCTTCAGTAAGTGGTGCGGGGAAAAGTGGAGAGCTACATGTAAAAGAATGAAATTAGAACATTCCCTAACACCATACACAAAAATAAACCCAAAATGGATGAGAGACCTAAATGTAAGAGTGGACACTATAAAACTCTTAGGGGAAAACATAGGAAGAACACTCTTTTACATAAATTACAGCAAGATCTTTTTGATCCACCCCCTAAAGTAATGGAAATAAAAACACAATTAAACACTTGAGACCTAATGAGACTTAAAAGCTTTTGCAAAGCAAAGGAAACTACAAACAAGACGAAAAGAGTACCCTCAGAATGGGAGGAAATGTTTGCAAACGAATCAACAGACAAAGGATTAATCTCCAAATGTATGTATATAAATAGCTCATGCAGCTCAATATTCAAAAAACTAAAAAACCCAATCCAAAAATGGGCAGAAGACCTAAATAGACATTTCTCCAAAGAAGACATACAGATGGCCAAGAAGCACGTGAAAACCTGCTCAACATCACTAGTTATTAGAGAAATGCAAATCAAAACTACAATGAGGTATCACTTCACACCAGTTAGAATGGGCATCATCAGAAAATTTGCAAACAACATTGCTGGAGAAGGTGTGGAGAAAAGGGAACCGTCTTGCACTGTTGGTGGAATGTAAATTGATACAACCACTATGGAGAACAGTATGGAAGTGCCTTAAAAAAGTAAAAATAGAATTACTGTATGACCCAGCAATCCCACTACTGGGCATATACCTAGAGAAAACCATAATTCAAAAAGACACGTGCATCCAATGTTCATTGCAGCACTATTTACAATAGCCAGGTCATGGAAGCAACTTAAATGCCCATCGACAGACAAATAGATAAAGAAGATGTGGTACATATATACAATGGAATAGTACTCAGCCATAAAAAGGAACGAAACTGGGTCATTTGTAGAGACGTGGATGGATCTAGAGACTGTCATACAGAGTGAAGTAGTCAGAAAGAGAAAAACAAATATCGTATATTAACGCATATATGTGGAGCCTAGAAAAATGCTACAATGAACCGGTTTGCAGTGCAGAAATAGAGGCACAGATGTAGAGAACAAACATATGGACAGCAAGGGGGGAAAGTGGTGGTGAGGGGGCGTGGTGGGGTGAACTGGGAGATTGGGATTGACATGTATACACTAAGATGTATAAAATGGAAAACTAATAAGAAGCTGCTGTATAAAAAAATAAATAAAATAAAATTCAAAAATTCACACACAAAAAGCCTTGCATTCTGATTGAGTGGGGTTATTTGTTCACTGAAGTGATTAAGCGACCCTCCTATGGAGGCAGTTTAAACAAGGCCACCATGGACAGTGTTGCAGGTAGTATGTAAATGACATCTGCTGGAGTTGTGCAACTCTGCACTGTGACCTTGTGACCCTAAGCTTAAATAATTCCTATTATTATTCGTGTATTTCCCTGGGAGAGCGGCCACCCACAGCCCCACCCCACACATTTATTACTGATTTCTTTCTAACCTTGCAAAGTGCTTTTGGTAACACCAGTGCTAGGGAAAATATTTTTTTCCATCTTGCTATACTTGGAGAGATATTTTTAGCACCTCTTAAATACTAGCACCCCAGACAACTCCTGCCTGACCCACCCTTTAATCTGGCTCAGCATGGAACAGAACGTAAAGAAGAGGAAAGAAGAAATCTGTGGTAATAAGAGATCACTGGAGATATTTAAAAGCTCATAAAATACAGATGAACTTCCAATGTGTGATGCTTAGCTAATGTGTAAATCACCATTTTTCAAAATTCACTGAAGATCCAAAAAATTAGGAGTCAAATCTATTTTGGTTCATTTCACCGTTCTTCAATGAAGGAAAGAATAAACTATAAGCTGTAAAACTTTATATCCTTTCACAAGGTTTTCATGTGTATGATGTCATTTCTTTTTAAGGTGCAAACTTCTCAGTTCATAATACCTTATTGTCATTCATCATTGGTCCATGTAAACCCCTTTCATTTTATTTTTTTTTCCCTAATTCCCCAACCTCCATTCCAAGTTCCCTCTCCCCAGTAAATTTTCAAGTAATATGTTGATAATGAGTCTTTAAAGATGTGTGTGTCCTAGTAAAATATGGAGTGCTGTTTGTAACATGTTTTGTGTTTTTAATTTGTCATTCAGTCCTGTGTTTAATATTGTGTCGCTGTAACTAGTTAGCTCAGTATTTTTTTTTTTTTTTTTGCGGTACGCGGGCCTCTCACTGTTGTGGCCTCTGCCGTTGCGGAGCACAGGCTCCGGACGCGCAGGCTCAGCGGCCATGGCTCACGGGCCCAGCTGCTCCGCGGCATGTGGGATCTTCCCGGACCGGGGCACAAACCTGTGTCCCCTGCATCGGCAGGCGGACTCTCAACCACTGCGCCACCAGGGAAGCCCCAGCTCAGTATTTTTAACTCCTGCAAGGTATTGCATAGTGAGCATCCACTGTATTTAAAAAACATTTAAAAAATTGTGGTAAAATATACATAACATAAAATTTACCATTTTAATTATTTTTAAGTGTACAGTTCTTTGGCATTAGGTACATTCACATTATTCTACAACCATCACCACTGTCTTTCTGCAGAACTTTTCCATTTTACCAAACCAAAACTCTGTAACTATTAAACACTAACTCCACACTCCCCTTGCCCCTTAGCCCCTGGCAACCACCACTGCATCTACTGTGCTTTATTATTCCCCTACTGATGGACACTTAGGTTGTTTCCAAGTCCCAGTACCACAAACCACACCACAACCCGTGACCTCATATAGATCCCCTGTGAAGCTGTGCGAGAATTTCTCTGCCTTACGGAACAGGAAGGGGATTTTGGAGTCATGGAGGATACATTGTTTTCTAGAAAGACTGTACCAGTTTACAGTTTCCCCAAAGATATCTCAGAGTTTCCATTTTGCTATATCCTGCCTTCTCTGGAATTATCTACTTTTAATATTTTTCCATTTTAATAGTCTTATTTTCACTTAAATTTCTTTGTTTACTGAAGAGTCTGAGCATTTCTTAGTATTCTTTTTAGTTACTCGGGCTTCCCTTTGTGAGAATTGTTTATAATGCTTTGCTCATTTTAAAACTGGGTTTCCCATTTTTTTCCTTATGGGTTTTCAGGAGTTGTTTGCCTGTTTTAGGCACTAAGTTCTTGCTGGTTTTGTATGTTACAAATATTTTCCCCTAAACTCTCATCTCTTACTTTGTCTATGTGTTCTTTATTTTGACAGAATCAAATTCATCAATTTTTTTTTATGTTAGCATATGTGTTTTTAGGGTCTTGTTCCAGAAGTCTTTCCTCTACCCCTATATGAAAATCATACTGCTGTACATTTCCTTTACAGTTCTTTGTTCTCTTATATTTCTTCTATATTTTCTTCATAAATTTACCTTTCACATTCATGTCTTTAATCCGTCTGAAGTACACCTTTTTTATAGTTTTGTATAAGTTCTAAGGTCCAGCCTTATTTTGCCTCATCATAGTGATCCACTTTCCCATCAGAGTTTTTAAGCAATTCATCCTTTCCTTATTGTTTTGTGGTGCCAACTTTATCTGATATAAGCTCCCATATATGTGTGGTACTACTTCTAAGAACTCTGTTCTTTTCCAATGGTCTATTTGCCTGTTACTGGTTCAGTACCATGCTGTTTGTATAGCTTTGTAATATGTCTCAATATCTGGTGGGTTGAGTGTTTCCTCCTTGCTTATCTATTTCAAAATGGCCTTAGCTATTTGTGGAATTTTACTTTCCCTTATAAATTTTAGAATGAGTTCATGGAATTCTTTAAAAAAAATCCCCTTGGAAATTTGATGAGATTGCCTTGAATGTATAGATTAATTTGGGAAGCATTGACATCATTACAATATTTCTCTATTTATTCAGACTTCGCTTTATGTACTTTAATAGAATATTTTTAGTGTTTATTCTATAAAGGTCGTATACATTTTTGTTAGTTCCTAGATACATTGTCATTTTTGTGACTATTGTAAATGTCGTCTTATTTTCTAGTTCATCATTGCTAGCATAGAGGTATATTATTGTTTTGGTAAATTTGTCTTATAACACAATTAGCTTGCTAAACTCTTATAAGTTCTAATAGTCCACTGATGCTCTTGAGTTTTCTATGTGGATAATACTATTACCTGAAAACATTAAGTTTTACCTTCTTCATCTAATCCTTACCTTTCTTATGTCTTTTTTTTTTTTTTTGCCTTATAGCATTGATTAGTTTCTCTTGTTAAATGAAGAAATGATATGCATTCTTGTTTGGTGTCCAGTATTAGTAGAAATAAATAAAATATTTCTCCATTATATGTGATGTTTAATATAGGTTTGTGGTATGTAGCTTATTTAAAGACAGGGAAATTACCTTATATTCATAATTCTCTCTGGGATCACTGACATTTATTGAATGCTTTGTCTGCATGTTTTTAGATAATCATATGATTTTTTTCCTTCCATACCATATTGCCTCTGATTCTGAGGAACAAAAAGAAGGAAAGAGAAGGGGTAATTGTTAAGCATCTGTCCTATGACAAGGAATCCTGATAGGCTAAAGTGAGAAATGGAGATTATCGGCAGATTTTTGGAGAGAATGAATAGTACCAGGGGCAGGTAATCTGTGGCTCTGTAGGGCTTCATAGGAAGCAATTGACAGGGTTGTGAGAGAAAAAAAAAACTCATTAAAATTGTATAATACAGTGATTAAAAGTAACTTAAACTTAATGAGTATTTACTATTTGTCAGGATCTGAGTTGGCACTTTTAATGCTGTTATGTCTCCTTAAGCCTCATAATAACCCTGTGAGGTAGACATTATTTCTCACATTTTAAAGTTAAAGAAACAAAGGCTTAGAGAAGTTAAATTACTTCAGTTATTTAGTTTACGGTTAGCAAGTTTTTCAGTTAGCAAGTGATAGAGCCAGTGTTCAAACTCAGATCTCTTTCCAAAGCTCACATCTTTCCCACACACCATATCGTATTTCTTAAAAGATCGCTAATGACAATATAAAAGAGATACAGAAATAAAGCCCAGTTAGTCATCACAAACAAAACAAAACAATTCCATCTCAATATGTCATAAATTTGGGGAAAAAGGGAAATGAACTAGAGCTCCTTTGAGACATGAGCAATTCCAGGACTGGGACAGTGAAGGTACAAGATGAACTTGGAACATGTTATTATGCCAGAAAGTAAAGAAGTCATCATAAAAATGGTAGGGACTTGTCAAAAGGGTACAGGAACCAGCTTGAAGGGGCTCCTGCTGGCCAAATCTGGAAAAATTTGAGCATCAAAAGAAGCAAGAACAGTAATTAATTGTAATCCATCGAATAAAGTAAGAATCCATGAGTCCATACTAACAAATCGATAAAATAGAGGAAAAAAGAGGATTCTTCCTTTGGAAACATGATGAACATGGAGGGAATGGTGTAGTTGGGAAAATCACTATTTTGCAATCATCATAGCAAAGATTGTTTTAGGCATGAATCATCAATGGATGCTAAATTCCGATGTGAAGCAGGATGTTTGCATGGTCTCAAAATGTCTGTCCAAAGATTATTAAGTGCAAGGGAGGAAGGTAGTAAATATACAGTGGAGCAACTGGACAGCACCTTAACCTAGCAATAAAAATCATTAGCACCAATGACGGGCTTGTGGGCTTTAGATACGATACTTTGAGGATACAACATCACATTAGTATTCTGGCTGAGCATATGTAACCAAATCTAATCACAAGGAACCATCAGCCAAACCCACACTGAGGAATATTCTGTATGATAGCTGACCTCTACTGAAGGACTGAGGAACTGTTTCAGATTTAAAGAGATTAAAAGGACATGACACATAAAATTCAATACTGTATGTGATCCTTAACTATATCCTGTACTGGAGAAGGAAATGTTATAAAAGGCATTATTGGTACAATGGACAAAACTGACTTATGGACTGTAGCTGAGATAAAACTGTTGTATGTATGTTAAATTTCCTGAATTAGGTAACGATTATAGCACTGTAAAAAAAAAATCCTTATTCTTTTTTTTTTTTTGCTATTTTATTTTATTTTATTTTATTTTTTTGTTGTTGTTTTTTTGTTTTTTTTTTTAAACATCTTTATTGGGGTATAATTGCTTTACAATGGTGTGTTAAGGGGAAATGGGGCATTCTCAAATGGTTCAGAAAAGAAATAAATAATAAAATGTATATAGGTAGAAGAATGAGAAAGAAAATGTAGCAGTATTGTAAAAATTAGTGAATCTCCGTAAAGGGATTATGGAAGTTCTCTGTACGATTTTCATATCTTTTCAAAAAGTATGAAATTATTTCAGAATTGAAAAAAAATTGAGGAGACATTAGTAAGGCCCTTTGTCAAAAATACTGACAGATTCTGACAATCAACATTTGACCCAAGCCATGTCTGTTTTCCCACTAGAATGGATTAATAGCACTCCTAAAGGACATATTTGTCCCCAAGATGGACTTGTTAGCAGAGAGCTCCTCGTTGGTTTAACTGCCTTCTCTTGCTTGTAAATTTAGTAGCATTATCACAAGGAAAAGAGGCATTTGTTGGTGAATAGAGGGTTTTATCTTTTTCCGTTACTCAAAATGGTGGATGCCAAGCCTAATAGTTTCAACCTTGCCAAGACTCTATTTCCCAACTTGATTTATTGATAACAATCTTGAAGAAATCACCCCTCGGTGACACCCTGCACCTGAGTTCAGAGTCACTTTGGGGATGTGGTTTGCGTGGTACCAAGGAAATCACCTGATTGTATTATCACCAGTACTTTATCGGAAGTGAACAGGAATTTTACAAGTTCAATTGTACTTCTCTTTTTCTTTTCTTTAAAATAAATTTAGGGGCTTCCCTGGTGGTGCAGTGGTTAAGCATCTGCCTGCCAATGCAGGGGACATGGGTTTGAGCCCTGGTCCGGGAAGATCCCACATGGTGCGGAGTAAGAAAGCCCGTGCGCCACAACTACTGAGCCTGTGCTCTAGAGCCCGCGAGCCACAGCTACTGAGCCTGCGTGTCACAGCTACTGAAGCCTGCATGCCTAGAGCCCGTGCTCTGCAACAGGAGAAGCCACTGCAATGAGAAGCCCGTGCACTGCAATGAAGAGTAGCCCCCGCTCGTGGCAGCTAGAAAAAGCTTGTGCGCAGCAATGAAGACCCAATGCAGCAAAGAAAGAAAGAAAGAAAGGAAGGGAGGAAGAAAAGAAGGGAAAGAAAGAAGAAAGAAAAAATAAATTTAAAAATTGTGCTAAAATACATATAATATAAAATTTAGCGCTGTAACCATTTTTGAGTGTACAGCTCAGTGGCATTAACTACATTCATATTGCTGTGCTACCGTCATCACCATCCATCCACGGAGTTCTTTTTATCTTGAAAAACTGAAACTCTGTATGTATTATAACTTCCTGTTTCCCTCTCCCCCCAGACCTTGGCAACCACCATTCTATTTTCAGTCTCTATGAATTTGACTGCTCTAGGTACCACATGTAAGTGGAATGATACTATATTTGTCCTTTTGCAACTGGCTTGTTTCACTTAGCGTAATGTCTGCAAATTTCATCCATGCTGTAGCATGTGTCAAAATTTCTTTGCTTCAAGACTGAATATTATTCCACCGTGTATATGCCACATTTTGTTTATCCATTCATCTGTTGATGAACATTTGGGTTTCGTCCACCTTTTGGCTTTTGTGAATAATGCCAGTGTGAACCTTGCTGTACACATTTATGTTCAAATCCCTCTTTGCAATTCTTTTGGGTATATATCCAGAAGTGGAATTGCTGGATCATATAGTAATTTTATTTTTAAGTGTTTGAGGAACCGCCATACTTTTTCTATAGTGGATGCACTATTTTACATTCCCATCAGCAGTACACAAGGGCTCCAATTTCTCCACAGCCTCTGTAACACTTGTTATTTTGTTTTGTTTTACTAGCAGTCATCCTAATGGGTGTAGCTCGTGATCTGAGTTGTATTTCTTTTAAAAGCCAACTCCCTTGAGAAGGAAAAACAGAAATATTATCAGGTTATCTGTATTCTAGAGTGAATTAGTTTATAAGGTTTTACTTTTTTCTCAAAATGACAACTACCTCTAGAATGACATGTATCTGGCTGGAAAAATACTTGTATGTGGTAAAAACAACCCCGAGATTAGAGCCAGAAGGCCTTTTTCTAACACATTACTCTGAGGTCTTTGATAAATAAATATAATCCACAAAGGCCTCACTTTCTTTATCTGAAAAATGCGCATACTACTCTATAGCGATGGTCCTCAGGCTTTAGCACACGTCTGAATCCCCGCGAGGGCTTGCTAAACCACAGAGTGCTGCACCCACCCTCAAAGTTTCCGATTCAGTGGGTCTTGGGTGTGTCCCAAGGATTTACATTTCTATGGGTGGTGCTGACGTTGCTCAGACCAGGGAGCACACTTGAAAATCATGGCTCTAAGGACTTTTTGTTTTTAATTTATTTTTTTATTTGTTTTTATTTTTGGCTGTGTTCGGTCTTCGTTGTTGTGTGTGGGCTTTCTCAAGTTGCAGCGAGTGGGGGCTACTCTTCGTTGCGGTGCGCGGACTTCTCATTGTCGTGGCTTCTCTTGTTGCAGAGCACGGGCTCTAGGCGCGCGGGCTTCAGTCATTGTAGCATGCGGGCTCAGTAGTTGTGGCTCCTGGGCTCTAGACCGCAGGCTCAGTAGTTGTGGCGCATGGGCTTAGTTGCACCACAGCATGTGGGATCTTCCCGGACCAGGGCTCAACCCTGTGTCCCCTGCATTGGCAGGCGGATTCTTAACCACTGTGTCACCAGGGAAACCCCAACTTATTATTTTTTTAAATTGGGGTATAGTTGCTTTACAGTGTTGTGTTAGTTTCTGCTGTACAGAGAGTGAATCGGCTGTATGGATACATATATCTCCTCTTTTTTTGGATTTCCTTCCCATTTAGGTCACCACAGAGCACTGAGTAGAGTTCCGTGTGCTATACAGTAGGTTCTCATTAGTTGTCTATTTTATACATATTAGTGTATATATGTCAATTCCAGTCTCCCAATTCATCCCACCCCCCTCCCTCACTTGGTGGGGAGTGAGATAATGTAAGTAAAATAATTTCCTATTATTATTATTTATTATTATTATTTTGTGTTTCACAGGCCTCTCACTGTTGTGGCCTCTCCCCCTGTGGAGCACAGGCTCCGGATGCGCAGGCCCAGCGGCCATGGCTCACGGGCTTGGTTGGTTGCTCCGCGGCATGTGGGATCTTCTTGGACCAGGGATCGAACTCATGTCCCCTGCGTTGTCAGGTGGATTCTTAACCACTGTGCCACCAGGGAAGTCCCAATTTCCTACAGATATTAAGCACTGTGAAATGCCAGAGATTCATTTAATCACACAAGGATAGAAAGGTCTCATGAGATAGGCAGTGGAATCTAATAGAGTGATACTTTTCAGGACTGCACTAAAATCTATGAGACTTGAGCCTTCTGAGAAGTGGGCCAGTGAGGAGAGGATATCATGAAGGAGATGGACTTTGGGAGTGAAGCTGGGAAGGTGTCAAAAGCACATTTTACCAAAGGCACAAGTTTGCCCAGGACCAGTTCTAGCTCTTCTTTGAGGCTTCTGTATATGTAAAGAATTCTGTTTGGCTGCAAAGATGAGAAAAAATGAATGGGCATAATAGCTGCTTAAACAATTAAGGGCTTACTTTTTCCTCATGCAACAAGAACTCTAGATATAGAAAGTTATTTGTATTGATTCAGTGGCTCAAGGATTTCAGTACTGAGGTCTGTCATTTTTTTGCCTTTTCTGTCATGTGCACAATATAGCTGCTGCAGTTCCAGCCATTACATCTGCTTGCCACACAGGTATAAGTAGAAGAAGATAAAGAGGAAAGGTCAGTATCTATGACAGGAAAGCAATACTTTCCCAGAGATTCTCGTCTGGTTTCTGTTTATTCCTCAACGTCCAGAGCTGTCCCTTGGCCGTTCATATCTTCAGGTGTGGCTGAGGAATGTTTCAGTTGAGTACATAGCTACCCAAAACTAAATTAGGTTTGTGTCAGTAAGGTGGAATGAGTCTGCCCCAGCTTCATAATTTTTTCTGCCCCTAGTGAGTTTAGACTAAGATGGTGAGGCCACTGTGGGCAAAGCTGTTAGAGTTCTCTTATTCTTCTTATATAACTTAATGTACTTCTTCGTGGTTATTCTCATCATTAGTACTTTAATATGTATGGCAGATTGAAGCCCGAGAGTACTTTCACTCATGTTAGCTCAGCTGTTTCTCCGTGTCACCTTGTGAGGTCTTTTGAGCCCTGTTTTGTAGGTATGAGAATAGCGGCTCCTTTTTCATTTTTTTTTTTTTTTTTTTCCTTTTTCATTTTTATCTCTCTGAATCCTACCACTTTACCCCTAACTTTCTGTAGCTTGTCATCCTGCTTTGGTCTCTCCCACAATGTGGTATGCTTTCCAAATTCCCCAAATCCTAGCCTTTTTCTGTGTCCCATTACCCCTGGGAACTCTGTGGTGATCAAGCTAATCAGATGGACTGATTCATGGGAAAAACACATTTAACAGGTGAAACCTGCAAGTGAACATTGGCTGTCTCTGTTTAAAAATTTTTTCAGTCTGTGTTCTCAACCAGAGGTTAATGATTTTCTTAATCTCCTAATCTATTCACCGTGGTGTAGAGGCAATAATGAAGTCCAGCTCATGCAGTTTTGAGAATCTCCTTGGAAATGTGCTTTGTAAACATGAACTAGTATATTTATTTGTGGTTTCTCACTTTCATTTTTTCTTGTGAGCTTGAGTGGGGAGTAAATAAAGAAAGAAATGACGTCTTACCAGGAAGGTAACATTGTGAATATTCGGGGAAATTTGGAAGAGGAAAGGCTGGTAGCTGGGCCAGCGTACTACTGGTAGGAAGGCAGCCTCAGTCACAGGTGTCATGGGGAAGACAGTGGAAAGAAGGGAGAAAAAGAAGGAGATACAGGCAGTGGCTCATGAACAAGCCTGGGCAGGTGAGATGAGAGTGGGAGCAGAGGAGCGCTGATACTGATAGTCTTGCTAAAGATGCAATTGAAAGATGTGAGTGGCAGGCAGGATAAGGCGGCCAGGTCAAGGTTCTGTGGTGCAGACAGGAAAGTGGAAAAGGAGGCAAGGAGGTAGATTGACTTGCAGGAAGCACCCGAGTGCCTAGAAAGGAGATATATTCCCAAGAAAGTAGGAGTCTGGGGAGAAGTGAGCCACCATAGATCATTTAGCTCATTTGAGTCCAGTTCAGCAAACATTTATTTTAAAATTTTAAAAAATGTATTTACTTTTAAAATTAGTTAATTTTAATTGAAGTATAGTTGATATACAAAATTATGTTACAGGTGTACAATATACTGATTCACAATTTTTAAAGGTTATATTCCATTTATAGTTATTATAAAATATTGGCTATATTTTCTGTTATACAATGTATCCTTTTAACTTATTTTATACCTAATAATTTGTACCTCTTAATCCTCTATCCCTATATTGCCCCTCCCCACTTCCCTCTCCTCACTGGTAACCACTAGTTTGTTCTCTATATCTATGTCTGCTTCTTTTTTTGTTATATTCATTCATTTTATTTTTTAGATTCCACATATAAGTGACATCATACAGTATTTTTTTCTCTGACTTATTTGACTTAGCATAATGCCTTTAAGTCCATTCATGTTGCTGCAAATGGCTAAATTTCATTCTTTTTTATGGCTGAGTATCATTCCATTATATACCCCACATCTTCTTTATCCATTCATCTATTGATGGACACTTAGGCTGCTTTCATATCTTAGCAATTTAAAATAATGCTGCTATGAACATTAGGTTGCATGTGTCTTTTCGAATTAGTGCTTTTGTTTTTTTCAGATATATACCCAGGAGTGGAATTGCTGGGTCATAGGGTAGTTCTATTTTTAGTTCTTTGAGAAACCTCCATACTGTTTTCCACAGTGTCTGCACCAATTTACATTCCCACCAACAGTGTACAAGTGTTCCCTTTTCTCCACATCTTCACCAACATTTGTTCAGCAAACATTTATTGCCTGTCATAGAATGGAATCATCCCTGTGTCCTCAAAAAAAATCTGTCCATGTCCTAATCTGTAGAACCTGTGAATATGCTACTTTATACTTTGCAGATGTAATTAAGTTAATGAATTTGAGATGGGGAGAGTATTTTTGGATTATCCAGGTGGGCTCAATGTAATCACAAGCGTCCTTGTAAGTGAAAGGGGGAGGAGAAAGAGTGATTTGAATACTCTGCTAGCTTTGAAATTGGAGAAGAGAGCCGCCATAAGCCAAGGAAGACAGGTAGCCTCTAGAAGCTAAAAAGCAAAGGGAACGGATTGTCTTCTACAGCCTCCAGAAGGAAGCCACCCTTACAACACCTTGATGTTGGCCCAGTGAAACCCGTTTTGGATGACCTCCGGAACTGTAAGCCAATATATATTTATTTATTTTTTGCTTGAGTCGAGTAAACTCCTGGTAATTTATCGCAGCAATAAAAAACTTACCCATTGAGCAAATACCAAATGGTGCTATGGATTGGGGAATACGAAGATGAATAATATATTAATACTAGCCTTTAAATGACTACCAGCTCACTGGTCCAAGTCAGTGATGGCCAAATTTAATGTGCGTAGAAATCACCAGAAGGATTTTGCTAAAATGCAGATTCTGATTGCCTAGGTCTGAAGTGACCCTAAGATTCTACATTGCAAACACCTCTCAGGTGATGCCAGTGCTGTTTGTCTGGAGATTGCTTTGTTTAGCAAGAATCTAGGCTGTAAGTCTGTTCTAGGGCCTGGGAAACCAAGAACAGTAAAGCTTTTTAGTTATGATGGAGAAAATGGTTGGAATTGTCATTTGACTTTAAAGTTTAACGATCTGAAACTTACTAGTAGAGGGAACTTGGGGCTTCAGACTCTTTAAAGGATTGTTGTGATAATCAAGACGATGTATGTGAAAGCAGTAGGTAATTTATAAAGCATTGTGTACAAATGTTATTTATCCCTTTATATGTCAGATGAGAGCATATTTGGCAAGAAAATGCAAGTGTCATTCTGGACTTATAAACTGAAGTGAAGGAAGAAATAGGTGGATTAAAAAAATCCGAGTGTTTAGCCCAGGCATTTTTATTTCTTTTAAATCCTCTGTTCTACTATGATTATAATACACATATGGGATGCAACACTCAAAAGAAAACAAACTTAGAATAAAATAATAGTTACCTGTAACAGCATAATTCGGAGATTACCAAGAATTGGAACTTTTCCAGGAGGTTGATTGACTTGATATTGTTTGAGTCTTTGCAGACTTTTGTCTCCCTTAAATATTTTAGAAAAGAATAACCGTATGTTTTTGTGTTGTGCACAAAAGTATAATACCCTGTAACTTACTGTCTTTAATAATTCTAATCGCACCAGGGAACATTTTAGCATAAAGCAGTAGTTCTCAACTGGGGCAATTTTGTCCTTCAGGAACATTTCACAATGACTGGAGACTTTTTTTTTTTTTATTGTCCCAACTGGGGGTAGGTTGCTACTGGCATCTAGTGGAGATGCCGCCCAACATCCTACAGTGCGTAGAACAGCATCCATGACAATAATTATCTGGCTCAAAATGTCAGTAGTGCCAAGTTTGAGAAACTCAGGCTATAGAGCAGTTGGGTTCCAAATTTTACTGGTCATCAGAATCATCTGGAAGGCTTGTTAAATCAATGATCGCCCCCTACCAAAGATCTAGTAGGCCTTGGAGGAGGCCGAGAGTTTGTAGTTCTAACAAGTTCTCGGGTGATACCGATGCTGCTGGTCTGAGAGCCGCACTTTGCGAACCATTACCGTAGGGCTTAATAGCTACACAACTGCAATTGAATTCATGTGATGTATTAGCTCCGTAATTTGTGTCTTCACTCATATTTAGTAGTCAGGTTTATCGTATCACTGGTATGTTGCAAACATCTCTTGGTCACAGGCCAGGTCTCGTCCTTCCTCTGGCAGGTCCTGGGATGCTGAGAACAGGTCTCTCGTTACTGTGGAACAGATGGTTTCATTTGGCTGTGTGGACTTGGCACCATATTAAATGGCTTCAAGGACATATGAATGAGTTGTTGGCTTGGGAGAGATTGATGGAGAGAGGGGAGAGACGGGGCAAATGAATGTGGAAAGGAAAGAAACAGCCATTTTTTATTGTGCTTAAGACACTCCCTCACGGTATCCTGAAAGCTCAACACACCTGTGCATAGCCTTGCACTTTCTTACGAAAAACAGTCTTTTAGTGTGGAAAGGTAGACTCTCAGCCTGACACTGTCTTATTGGTATTGCAGTCAGGTTAACTTTTCACTGTCATCACACCAGCAGGATCTCAAGAGGGGAGATTTATCGCCTACGCCCCTGGGTTCATAATCTCTTTTTCCGGCCCTGCTTCCCGTCATCCCCAGTCCATTCAGCATGATCAGAGCTCACCCACCTCTGATACGGGTCATACTGAGACCTTGCACAGAGGTGTCGACTGAATTCAGGGTGGGGGAAACTGAGACAAGTTGGAAATGAAAAGGCTGCCGGTCAGGCCTTGGTTGGATCAGGAAAAGCCCAGAAGCCGTGGGTCAGAAACCAAGGAACACATTAACTCTTGTGCTTAAAATGAGGCAGTAGGTCAGAAACTAGGTGAAACGTTAGAAAAACATCGGGGACAAAGCATGCAGGAATGGGAGAGCTCACAATTGAAGTGAGGCCTCTTTTTGAAGCGTCTTATGATTTCTGCTGGGCCAGTGGATTAAATAGGTGCTGGTCTGTAAAGTGCTACGCCGGTTCACCTGGCTGATGGAGCGGACTTCAGAGCATAAGAACAGCTGGTAACTTTCTAGGTAGAGGATGGAGACAGGCACACAGGGCACTTCACAGGTACTGCTAATGTTCCTTTCCTTCGGCCGTGAATGCAAGTGGTTATTTTATTGCTATTTTAATACCTAGAATAATTTATATTCTATAATATTCAGTGTTTAACAGTTAAAGGGTAGCAGATGACATTAATTAAGCACCTACTCTTCCTCTAAATAGTGCAGCAAGATAATTTTCTCCCCCTTTCAGAAAGGAGGAAATGGAAACTGGGAGAGGGAAGGTCATTTGCTCAAGGAAGTGTGGAGCTGGAATTGGCACCCAGTCCCCTCTGTCAAGGCCTGCACTCTTCTCACTGAAGTGTGAGGCAGTTTGGGTCACAGGCTGTTTCCCAGGTTTCCTCCTGGTCATTCTGCAGTTCTCTCCATGCAGGGGGTCACCCCCTTGCCCAATCTTGGGTATTCACAGCTCCAGTATTCCAGCCTGCTGAAATTTAGCTACCTCTTTAGGAGAGCTTTTTACTGGTTTCCCTTCAACTGCTAAACAATTCTCAAGCCATAAAGATAGCAACTCAATTCCATTCTCGCCTGCAAATTGAGGGACAGAGAGTGAACTTTTGCAGCACTGAAAATTAAACTTGGTAGTTTCAGAAGTCTTCCTTATATTCGACACAACCATCCCTGATGAAATGAGCTGCACTGCACACAGAAAACCTGCCATTTAATCAGGCACACATTTGGCCGCGTAGAAGCCCCATCCTCACGTCGGTGAGAGTCACTCCAGAATTTCCTCTAAGACAGCGCTGCGTCACTCAACAGTGCTCCGCCCTCATTCATGTGACTTGAGTAGGGTCTGAGTGGCACTGCAAAACCAAGTTTATAGCACCGATGAGTCACGGTGAAGGAGAGCTGGGCGGTGGCTGGAGCCAGAGCGGAACCAAAGAGGCAGAGGTGGGGACCACGGTTGAGGGGTCGTGAGGGCCTGGGAGTCATGGATTAGTATCCACATCAGGGCACCGCGGGGAATCATAGTATCCTAAAACGTCCAGAACAAAGTAGACAGCCCAATCCAGCAGTTTTTACAGGACACACCCTGATAGAAAACCAGGGCTGTGTCATTCGTCTAGAGCCAAGCCAGAGATGCGTGTCTTTATTCTCATAGTCCTTGCTTCTGAAACCCAAAAGCTGGGATGTGATAAACTTCTCAGATCTTGCTTTTTAATAAGGTATTTTAAATATGTTTTTTAAACATACTTTTTCATCTTCACAGTTGACATTGGAACAACTTAGCACAGTGTGATTAGAAACCGCCGCCACCCTCCGTAGCCTGCCTGGCCTGTCCTCCCTGCCCGAGTCATTTTGCTGCAAAGTGAGGTCTCAGTGGTTGCAGCCAGGTCGCCAGACGTCAGGTGTCAGGCCTCTGGTGAGCGCCTCCAAGGCCACTTCCCTCTCAGCAATGCCCACTAGGTGACGCCTGTGGATGGAAGAGGCTTTTCAGAGTGCAGGCTTCCCTGCTTTCTTCCTTCCCAGGCTCACATCTTGCCTAGAAGATGCTTGCTTACATGGCAAGATCCTGAAGAATTTATTCTGGGCTTACTGCTCAGAGAGGGGGCCTGTGAGGATTTCGGTCAGCTCCCTTTTCTGAGGGATACTGGTATCTTTGCCAAGTATATGTGATGGTCTAATTATAAAAGAAGGAAAAACCCAAAAACCTTGCATAACCCAAACAGCTTTAAGTTTCTGGGTAGGTTTATAACTGCTTTACCAGTGAAAACAAAAATCCCCAAACTAAGGTGGCTTGTGATGGTCCTGGGGTAGTAAGCTTAGCTGTGAGAGCCGGAAAGAAGATTGGAGGCTGGTGTGATTGGAGCAGGTGTGAGTACTTGATACTATAGCAGTGGTTCTCAGACGGGATAGCAGCAGCATCACCTGGAGTGATTGGTGGGCCGCAGATTTCTCGGTCTCACTCAGAGTTCCCAATTTAGAACGTCTTGGGTGGGGCCTGAGAATTTGCACTTCTAAATCTCTGACATGTTCCCAGGTGATGCTGACACTGCTGGTCCAGGGACCTCACTTAAAGAACCACTGCATGACAGCATTTTGTTCTCAGTATGTGTGGGAGGGGAGAAAATGGGTGAAGAGAGGGCTGGGGGCTAGGAGCTGGGACATTGTGGAGGGGCAGGGGGACAGTGAACTGTGAATCCGTGTAAACAGATGGCCTCTTAGTCACAGCAAAGTCACTCCCCCCTTTTCTTGTACAGCTTTTCAGATGTTCCGTTCTCCTTATTCCAAAGAATGCCAACAACACATTGTGCTTTTGTTGATAAATCTTCTGGGCAGGGATTACTTAAAACTAATGGCAACTCAGGGACAAATAACCAGGCAGCTGGGCCCTTGCTGGAGATACATTGAGGTGATTTATTTAAATTCGCTTGATTGTTTTTGTAGTAGGGAAATGAAATTGTCTTTGTATATCACAGGTGTTCAAGTGCTTTTTTTAATGGCTAAATGTTTAAAGTGACAGTCAAGCTTAAGATGGTTGTATGAAAGCACATTCATAGCTGGTGGTTTTTGAATGTCCTGAGACTCTTTTAGTTCTTTCTAAAAGGTGAGAGTGGGTGTGTAGGTGTATCTGAAACTAGTTATTCCTATTACACCCCAAACTCCTCTTGAAGTGTGTGTTTGCACTGTTTAAAGCATCTTTGTGTGACATAGCCTCTTTCTACAGATTTTCGGATGTTTATGCTGTTTCTTTTTTTCTAAATTAATGGTTCTATGCAACACAAGATAGGTTAGTTTGATGATCTCCATTTTGTAAGTGAGGACTGTGGTCCAGGGCAGCTAAATGATAAGCCAAAAGTTACTTGTTTTAGCATCAAAATTGGAAACAAGAAGTCCTAGACTTTAGTTTCCAGGCTCCATCTCCATTTTTCACCCCTGCTTTTCCACCTGGACTCCCTCTATCAAAGCACCTCTTGTGAAAATTTCCATGAAGTTTGTTGTAGTTGTGTCTTGTCCCCAGCTATAATTGGGGTTCCCTTAAGATCTGGTATTTCCCTCCCATAGTGAAATATTTAGCCCTCGGGTGGATAGCAAGGCAGGCAAACATTTTCCTCTCTATCTTTCATATAATGACAGTGAAATCCCTTCCACAAGAACATAGAGGTTTTGTTCTGTTCCTAATTTCAGAACAATAAGTTTCCAATGCACCACCACCCACCGGAAAAAGAGCACACACTGACTGACAAGGTGAGGTCTTTGTTTGGTTGTATTTTAAGTCTTGCGCTTTCTGAAATCCCTAACACTTTGGTTATAAATCACTAAAAGGTGGCTGTTCTCTAAAATGAATTTTGCATGAAATGTCAGCCAGAGCCTAGGGGACAGCTACAATATTTACGACCAGTGGTATTTCTTAGGAGAGGTAAAAGAAAATGAAGCCTATATAGTTTAGCTTAGTACTGTTGGCAGGGAAGAAAGGAGGGGGAGAGAGCAAATTTCACTCACCCAGATACTTTGTTTCTGCCATTTTCAGCGCACACAAAACTTACGTTGCTCAAAGCGAAGGGATCAAGGGTATTGATCCATATGGTAAAGAATGGGTGGGAAGAACGTGGGCAACTGTGTAAGGGGAACATAAACAAACCTGAAACTACTATGGGAATGTGCTTGTTAGTAGGGAGATTGTGTTACCAAGTCCTCTATTTCTGAAAGACAGTTTGATCCCAGTCACAGCTCAAGGTGGTTTGCCTTCAAAAGCAAACGGCTCTGCTTATTTGGGGGAGGAAATGTTGCAGAGACAGTGCAACATTCACGTGTACCCCTTCATTGTCAGGAAAACAGAACATCTCTGCCTGCCATTCGAGGGCCACCAAGTCTGACACGAACTTATATTTTCAATGTGTTCTCCCATTAAGTCTTCCTTGCTAACTATTCTCCAGTCCCATGGGCCTCTTGGGTATTTCTGTCCCGTGTCTTTGCTTGAAAACTACCTCTAGATGGTACATTGTCTTCCTCTATCTCTTTACTCAAGTGGTTCTTCATTAAAAAAGAAAAAAATCTTTATTGAGGTAACTTGTTGTCTTAGCTCAGGCTGCAATAACAAAATACTGTAGACTGGGGGGCTTAAACAACAAATATTTGTATCTTGAAGTTCTGGAGTCTGGAAAGTCCAAGATCAAGGTGCCAGCAGATTGGGTGTCTGGTGAGAGCTCTCTTCCTGGCTGGCAAAAGGCAGCTTTTTTGGCTGTCCTCATGTAGCAGAGAGCCTGCATGTTCTGTTATCTCTTCTTATATGTACATGAATCCCATCATGGAGGCCTCACCCTCATGACCTCATCTAAACCTAATTCCCTCACAAAGGCTCCACCTCCAAATACCATCATATGAGGGGTTAGGGCTTCAACATAGGAATTTGGAGGGGACCGTCCATAACATTCATGTACCATACACCCATTTAAAATTTGTAATTCTGTAGCTTTTTAGTATATTCAGTGTGTAACCAACACCACAATTTAAGTTCAGAACATTTTCATGACCTCTTAAAAAAAAAAAAATCCTGTACCTGTTAGCAGGCTCTATCTAAATAGATCTACATCTAGATATATAATTCCTCTATAGGTTGGCCTATTTAGGGCATTTCATAAAAATGGATTCATATAATGTGTAACCTGTTGTGACAGGCTTCTTTCACTAAGTATAATTTTTCAAGGTTCATCCAAGTTGTAGCTTGTGTTAAAACTTTCATTTAGGGCTTTCCTGGTGGTTCAGTGGTTAAGAATCTGCCTGCCAGTGCAGGGGGTATGGGTTCGAGCCCTGGTCCAAGGAGATTCTGCATGCCATGGAGCAACTAAGCCTGTGCACCATAACTACTGAGGCTGTGCTCTAGAGCCCACGAGCCACAACTACTGAAGCCCGTGTGCCTTGAGCCCGTGCTTCGCAACAAGAGAAGCCACCGCAATGAGAAGCCTGCACACCACAATGAAGAGTAGCCCCCACTCACTGCAACTGGAGAAAGTCCGTGCACAGCAATGAAGACCCAACACAGCCAAAAATAAATAAATAAAAATGTATAAAAAAAAACCCTTTCATTTATTATTGCCAAGTAATATTGCATTTTGTGGATATACCACATTTTATTTATCTATTCATCAAGTGATGGACACGGTTTTTTCTTTCTTTTGGCTATCATGAATAATACTGCCATAAATATTGATGTACAAGTTTTTATGTGAATAAAGGTTTTCATTTTTCTTGGATGTGTACCTAGGAGTGAAATCGCTGGCTCATATGATAACACTGTTTAACCATCTGTAGAACTGCCAGCCTGTCTTTCAAAATGACTGTACTGTTTTACTTTCCCACCAACAATGAATGTGAGTTCTAATTTCTCTGCATCTTTGCCAACATGTACTATTGTTGTCTTAAATTTTAGCCATCCTAATGGGTGTGAAATGGTTTTGATTTACATTTCCCTTAAGGGTTAATAAAATGACTGAAGACATTTTCTAACTGGATATATTTTATTTATATGGTGTGAAATAATGGTCCAATGTTTTTTCTCATATTTTCCTAGCATTATTTGTTGAAGATTTTCCGTTCTCAGTCACATTGACTTGGCACCTTTGTCTAAGATCAGTTGACCTTAAACATGAGCACTTATTTCTGGACTCTTAGTTCTATTCCACTGAAATATATGTGCCACACTATCTTGCTTATTGTAGCTTAGTAGTAAGTTTTGGAATTGGAAAGTGTGAGTCTCCCAACTTTGTTCAAGATTGTTTTGGCTATTCTGGGTCCCATTTCCATATGAATTTTAGAATTAGTTGTCAATTTGTGCAAAGAAGCCAGCTGGGATTTTGGTAGAGGTTGTATTGAGTCTGTTCATCAATTTGTATCAAGTATTGCCATCTTAACAATATTATGTCTCGTGATCTATAAACATGAAATGTCTTCATTTATTGAGGTCTTCTTAAATTTCCTTCAACAATGTTGAAGTTTCTGGAATATAAGTTTTGTATTTTGTTTATTATCTTTGATACTATTATAAATGGAATTCTCTTCATGTTTGGGTTGCTTATTGCTACTATGTAGAAATACAACTGATTTTTGTATGTTCTTGTATCCTGCAATCTTGTTTAACTCATTAGTTAGTTCTAAAGCCTTTTTAGCAGATTAGATAGGATTTTTCCATAGACAATATTATGTTCTTGGTGAATAGAGAGTTTTATTTCTTCCTTTTCAATATGGATGCCTTTTACTTCACTTTATTGACTAATTGCCCTGGTTAGAATCTCCAGTACAATGTTGAATAGAAGTTGTTTGCCATTTTTGTTTTGTCTGTAATCTTAGGGGGAAAGCATTCAGAATAAATTTATTTATTCTGCCGGTAATGGTCTTACCTCTTTAATTTCTCATTTTAGTAACTTAAGTCTTCACGGTTAGTCTAGTTAAAGGTACGTAAATTCTGTCTTTTTCAAAACCCAACTTTTAGTGTCATTCATTTTTTTTTCTCTATTAAATTTTTTTTATTCATTTCTATACTAATTTTTCTTATTCATTCTTCTGGATTTGGGTTTATTTGCACTATTTCCAGTTTCTTGAGGTGGAAGGTTACATTGTGTTGATTTGAGATCTTTTCTTTTTCAGTTATAGTCTATTATTTCAGCTACATATTTCCTTCTAAGCACTGGTAGTGTTCAATAAAATTTGGTATGTTGTATTTTTTCGTTCATCTCAATACTCTATAATTTTCTTTGTGATTTCTTCTTTGAACCATTGGTGATTTAGGAGTATATTGTTTAATTTCCACATTTGTGAATTTTTCAAGCTTTTTGTTGTTGATTTCTAATTCTATTGTGGCTGAAGGAGATACTTCATATGACTTTAATCCTTTTAAATTTATTGAGGATTGTTTTACAGATTAGCACGTTTCAGTGTTTCAGGTAGACTTGAGAATAATACATATCTTGCAGTGGTCGGGTGTAGTGCTGTGGACGTCTCTAGATGTTGGTCTAGTTGCTTTCTAATGACTTTGAAGTCTAATTCCACGTCGATCTTCTGATTACGTGTTCTATTTATTAAAAGTGGAGTATTAAACTCCAACTCTTAATGTCTATTTCTCCCTTCATTTCTCTTTTTTGCTTCATGTACTTTGGGGTCTCTGTTAGGTGAATACGTTTGTTATATCTTCCTTACGGATTAGCTCTTAGCATTATGAAATGTTCTGTATCTCTTGTAAAAATTTTAAACTTTTTGTCTGGTAATAGTATGTCTACTTCAATCCTCTTATGGTTTCTGTTAGCATGGTATCTTTTTCCATCATTTAACTTTTGTCCTATTTGTATCTTTGAAAGTAAAGTGTGTCTCCTGTAGACATCATATAGTTGGATCTTAATTCTTAAAAAACAATCCAATCTGGTTTTTCTGCCTTCTGATTTTATTGTTTAATGCAATTCCATTTAATGTTATTAACACGGTTAGATTTACACCTGCTATTTTCCTTTTGTTTTCTAAGTGCATGATGTTCTTTGTTCTTCATGCTTTACTTCTTTTGTATTAAGTTGATTTTTATCTAGTGTAACATTGTAATTCATTTAATTTTTTAATTACAGTTTTTTTAAATTGTTTTTCTATTTGGGGCTCTATGGCTTACCATATACATATTAAGCTATCTAAATCTACTTTATACTAACTTAATTCCAGTAAAATACAGAAACTTTATTCCTAATACAGTTTCATTCCTTCTTCCTCTAATGCTATTGTTATATGTATTATTCTATGTATGTTAAAAACTCAGTGATATGCTGTTAAAATTATTATTTTAAACTTATGTCTTTTAAAACTGAGAGGTGAACAAATACATATATGAGTTTGTTATAACTTTTTAAAAAACTTTCTGGTTTTCTTCACTTCTTTTTCTCAATTTGAGTTACCATCTGGTATCATTTCCTTGCTACAATACAGCTTTGGTGACATTCACTTTCTTGTGCTATTATTATCTTCATCAGGGATTCCTAAGCTTTTGGGTTTCATAGATCTATTTTGGGATTTATTTTAGGATTTCAAATTTATTTCAGTGATTGACCTAGGGCTGCCCACTTTTACATTGTAAGTATGGATATCAAAAAATATATCCAACCATCATTTACTATCATCATCATTTTTTAGAGGAAAAGTTATTTTTACCACCCCTCCTTTGACCAATTAGGAAGACTATAATCCCAGAGACAGGATAATCCTCCCCAAATGAAAGATAGTTGGAAATGTTAAACTAACAATTTTGCAGCAGACTGAAACTTTGTCACAGATCAGCGTTTGGGAACTTTGGGTTTACGTAAGTAATAGTTTTATCAAAGTGACTAATTTTATTTAGTCCATATTATGTGTGAGTCAGGCATTGTTCAAAGCACTCTTTTACTAACGTAATTGCTGAGGTGGATACGATTATCATCATTTTATAGTGGAGGGAACTGAGGCGCAAAGAGGTTGGGTAACTTGCCCAAGGTCCTACAGTGGCAGAGCCAGGTCTCAAAAGCTGAGTTCTGGCTCTAGCATCTGTACCCTAAATGCTGCAGTGTGTTATGGCAGGTAGGCTGAACGTGGTCCTGGACTGTGATACTGGTTTTGTTAGGGATAGTGAAAAATGAGGTTCA
This sequence comes from Neophocaena asiaeorientalis asiaeorientalis, assembly GCF_003031525.2. Taxonomy (NCBI): domain Eukaryota; kingdom Metazoa; phylum Chordata; class Mammalia; order Artiodactyla; family Phocoenidae; genus Neophocaena; species Neophocaena asiaeorientalis. Next base: position 1,948,464 of record NW_020185324.1, read on the forward strand.
GTAGAGCATCCCAGAGAGGGAAACTTGGACCTTGATGGTGTGAGTGATAGGTTGAGTCAGGCAATAGTGATGATCTCTTGACGTGCATCGAATCAGAGAGCATACAAGGCAGGTTTGCTACCCAACCGACTGCAAAACCCAGAAGTTTGAATATCATTTTTAACTCCCTGTCACCCTCATGACCCGTCAGTCACTGAGTTTTGTTAATTAAACCTCCTAAATATATTTCATGGTTATCTACTTCTCATTTCCTCTGGTTCCATCCTGTCTAGGCCATCAGCATGGATGGCCTAGTTCATTTTAACAGTCTCCTAACTGGCCTTCCTGACTGTAGTCTTGTTTCTCTTGAATCTATTCATCCTGCACTCTGAATGGATTTTCTGATACACAAATCTAATGAGGTCATACTTCTTCTTATAATCTCTAAATGGTTTTCTTCTGCCTTCAAAACACTCCTAATACACACTATAAGACTTTCTGGTCTTCCTCTTTCCCTGCACGTATGCCCTTTCTTTCTCTAATCTCCAGCTGTAATAAACATTGTTTTCTCAAAATGCCTTTTTAATAGCTATTTGTTGAATAAGTAAAGAAAACCTCATCTTTACCAAGATTTAAATATTTTAATCATGAAAGTTATAACAGTTTCCTAGGGTGCCGTAAAAATCTGCGTGGCTTGGAACAGCAGAAACTCATTTCACAGTTCTGGAGGCTAGGAGTCCTAAATCGAAATATAGGTAGGGTTGCTTCTTAGGGCTGTGAGGGAGAATCGGTTCCATGCCCTTCTCCTAGCTTCCGGCATCCTCAGGCATTCCTTATTCTCCCTGTCTTCTCTCTATGTCTATCTGTGTTCAAACTTCCCCTTTTTATAAGGACAAAGTCATATTGGCTTGGAGCCCATCCTAATGACCTCATCTTAACTTGATTATCTGCAAAGACTCTATTATCAAATAAGGTCACATTTATAGGTATTGGGGGTTAGGTCTGCAAAATCTTTTCCGAGGACACAATTCAACCCATAAAGTATCTTTTCAGATAGAATTTATTTCAGAAAAATTGAACACAGATAAAGGTATTATCATGAATAATTTTGTCATCCTAAATAGCTGTTGTTGGCATTTTGGTGTATTACCTTTCATTTGTGTAAACACTTCAGGAATCTTTATTAGGAATGTCACTGGAACAGCTATCCCTTCTCTAGCAAATCTGTCAAGAGCTTTTGACTTGGCAGCCTTTGCCTCCAGTACCTGGAACAGTGCTGGGAACCCAGAATGCTCTCATCACATAAATGCTCTTTGAACGAACGGCTGTAGACACATCACCAGAGAAGTGGAAGTGTAGCTTCACTCTGGCTAGGAAATTCTCTCACAGTGGGCAACAGAGTAGGGGAAAAATGCCAAGTGACAGGGATACACAGCTTTTTTTCACATCGCTTCTTCCAGATACCACCCCGATGACTTTTATGAAAGTCGTATACTCTTCCAAGAAAGTTCTATTGATGTTTCCATCACTTTATCAAGAGGCTGTTAGTTTTGGCTCTAAATGGAAATGAAAATTCAAGAAAAGTTAAAGTCTAGTTGGGACGGGCGCAAGGACGACTAGATTTTTCTTGTCTCACTTTCTTTTCAAGCCAAGCTTTTAAATTCTTTGGCCTCTTTTCTATTCTTTCCCCGTCCCGTTATTTCTTCTTTCCCTTTTGTGTATAGATGAGACAGTCTTTCCTGATCATAATTTCAAACCCCCCAGGACCAGCAGATGAAAATGCAGTAGGATTTCTGAGAGGGCTGGATTTGCTTGGAGCAAATGGGGGCAGTTGTGCAGAGTCCTGATTCTTGAGGTGGGGGGAGTCCTTGGCACTGGGAAGTAGATAACGCACAGGAGGCAGCAAGTGTGTGTGGGGTGCAGATGGCTTTTCCCATTCCTACTCAAAATGACCTAAAGTACGTATCTGTGATAGTACTTTAACTTTCTGTGGCTGATCTTTTAATGAATGTATTGGAACCCCTATGCTCATGGGAAATCCTATACTTATTATAACATGAAATGGCTTTTCAGTGTTTTTGGTTATCCAGCACTGCACATTCCTGTGTGCTGTCACCACTCTTCCCCCACCCCAATTAAAAAAAGCTGTCAGAGCCAGACCTTGCTTTGCTGTGTGTGGTAGCTGTTCTCCAAGAATGAGTGCCAGTGAGCCAGGCCTCCCAGCCTTCCCACCCTCATGTGGTTCCCTCCCTTTGAATGTAGAGGGCTGGACACATGGCTTGCTTGAAACCAACAGAATATGGTAGAAATTATACTGTGTGACATCAAAGGCTATAATGACAGGCCTTACCTTTCTTGGAAAACTTGCTTTGGGGATGCTTCCTCTGAGAACCCAGCTATCATGCTGTGAGAAGCCCAGGCTGCATGAATAGGCCACGTATGGTTATTCTGGTTGATAGCCAGGGTCACCTGCCAGCATGTGACGGGGCCACTCTAGGTGTCCATCCAGTCCACCCTTCAGATGATGGCAGCTCTAACTGGCGTCTGATTACAGGACACAGCGAGGCCCCGAGTGAGAAGTGCATTGCTGAGCCCAGTCAACCCCTGGAGTCGGAAGAGAGAAGATGTTTTTAAGCCACTGAGTTGGGGCATCATCTGTAGGCAGCAATTGGTAACATGAGCGCCTCTCCTTCTGGCCATTAGGCCTGGGTATGTGACTTAACAAGTATACCCAGGCTTGGCCAATAAGACATTCCACCCAGACTTTAAATCTAGAACAAATGATGTAGAGATGGAGGGGCAGTGGAGAACTTCTCATGGAAGCAGTGGTGGCTGGAGCAACATCCAGCGTCCAGGGCAGCAGCAGCAGTGAAGTCAGCTGCAATGGGCAGTGGCTGGTGCCGGCAGCAGGGTCCTTCCCCAGTGCTCTCTGCTCCCCTCCCCGCCCCCCCCCGCGCCGGTGTTCTTATGGTGTGATATTTTGGCTCCTTTCTGGCTGCCCAGTCTCCCTGGTTTCTACCTGCTTTCTGAGCCTGATTCTTCAGCTTTCCTGGGAGTTCTCTGAAATTCCCTCTGTCCTCTCAATTAATTCCTTATCTGCTCAAATGATGAGGCAGGGTTGGTTCCTGTCACATACAGCTGGTAACCCTAATTGATAGATAACCGTATTATTCTTTGTCCTTTTTGGAAGTGACTGAAGAATTGGAGGCACACTCTTTTAAATCTTGTACTTTCATCCTGTAAGGGCAGATTTGATATTTAGAAGTGGCTCAAAACTATTGGGAGGGGGTATCGTGGTGCAGTGGTTGGCGGGGGGAACCACTGAACCTGGTAGGAGTCGGGATTTGTGTTGTAGCCTCAGAACTGCACCTGGTTCACTGTATGGATCATCAGAATGTTGTCTCCTCTCTGCGGGCCCCAGTTTCCTTATCTTTATAGATGAGAGTTGAACAGCTCTAGGTGATTCCTAATATTCTTTTCAGCTGTGAAACTGTGCAAGATTGCTTGTGTTGTTAATTTTAAGCAGATGTTCCCTCCCAACATTGTCAAGAAGAGGAGATCCATGTGATCACTGTGGACCCCGTCACCCTCAGGATGACTCTAGGGTACTGGGTAGGAGATATTACAGATGCTCAGTAAATGTTTTTCAGTGAACGGTTGAGTGGTGCTTTACTAGGTGCTGGGGCTTAAAGATAAACTATTTCTGGAGAGGCACAGAAAAATCCTTACAACAGTGTGACCGATACTTGTATTGGAGATTTGAACTAAGAGCTTTGGTGACCCTGAGGGGGACACTCTAGTGAACTGCCTGAGAGGGGTGTGTGTGTGTGTGTGTACACAGTGTGTAAGAACTAGAAAGAGAAGTCATTACAGAGGAGGTCACCTTTTTGCTGAAGAAGTAGAGGAAGGGAATTCTAGACAATGAGGACAACAAGAGTGAGATGGCCCCAAAGCCGTGGAGATGTTTGCAGAACAACAAGCAGCTCATTGTGGCTGGGATTCAGTCCTCCTCGTTGGACTGGGGATGAGAAGCAGTGGGAGGTGAAGCAGGGCTGGATCAGAAGGGGCCTTCTAGAACATGTTAAGGAGGGTTAGACCTTCTCCTGTGGGCACATGGGAGCCATAAAAGTTTTTAATACTAAATAGTGTTGGGTCAGATCAAAACTGCAAGGCTGACTTTTTGGTCGAGATTCTGGCAGCTAAGGGAAGTGTCATCTTGTCTGTAGCTAGAATAAGGAGATACTTTTTTGTGTTACATCTGGACAGAAGTTTGTAAAATGACCCAGATCTGCCTCTTCAGGAGCCAGAGTACAATTTCTGAAGCTCCAAGGGATTAAGGAACTTCTAGGTGTAAGATAACCAATTTCTGTTGGTACAGGTACATATTTTACTGGCTCTTTGAGAAGGTGCGACTAACGAAGAACATGAATCAAAGTATCAAATATTCTAAAGCACATGTAGATTAAGTTGGTGAACGGTGAATTTTCTCTCCTTCCTGAGTTAATGTCGTTTTTTAAAAAATGAGAAACTTTACCAGGAGGTTTTCGAATTCTTAAACATCCACATGCACATGGTCACAGTTGATAAAAGAGGTGTTTTCTTATCTGAATGCAGTGACATCTTAAAAGGTTTCCTTTGTTATAGTTAAACTTGCATGTCAAAAAATTATTCTCTGCCTACAATTTATTCTCTATTTATTCAATGTTACTTTACAGTGATGTTGATATAAAGCGAGACAGCACACTTTTAAATTCTAAACTACAATTGTTGGACAAGAATCTCGACAATGCCAGACTAATCTCTTCTGATTGGTGCTGTATTGATAGGGGTTGACAACATAAACCCATGCTGGAATATTCTAATCCATCACCTGGCATAAGTTGTATTTTACCTTGGGCTTTGTGGGAAGGTAATCCGTTTGCATCTGTGTTTCAAAGTGAGTGTTTCTGGGGGCATGAATGTCCCAACTTGCTACCGTCTCTTTATAAGGAAGGATTACAACAGGCAATCTCGAAATTAGAGAAATAGCAACATGTCTCTATAGAGGTGTCTGTACTTTCATTCAGAACCACATTTACCCTTGTTGTTATTGAAATCTGTCCTTTGTATTATGTTTCACAACGTGATCTGCATCACATGGAAAAATCTGGGCCTAGATAAAAATCTTCACACAGTGACCCGTACCAGACTATTTTTCCTCTTTACCAGTCCTTTATATCTTTGTGGAAATGGAAGAAACCAGACATCATGAAGTAGAGACGAGTCATCCCCCCATGTGTCCTGTCAGAGGTTGTGACCTGCTGAATCCATGAGCGAAACACAGTGGTGGTGGTTTCATGCCACTAAGTGTGGGGAGGTTTGTTATGCAGCAACAGAGAAGTAGAACAGGTATGACAGTGGGTACCTGGACAGTCTTGGATAAGGGATCTAACATTATGAAGCTTATTTTTTTCATCTTTAAGTGGGGTTAATGATATTGATCATATGTTGACTACCTTTTACTTGCCAGATATTTGTATACACATATGCACATATAGTTACATACAGTGGGCCCTTGAACAACATTGGTTTGAACTGCATGGGTTTGAAATCCACTTTCATGGGAACTTTTTTTTTTCTTCACTAAATATGTACTACAGTGCTACTTGACCTGTGGCTGGATGAATCTGCAGTTGCAGAACCCCATGTACAGAGGGCTGGCTGTTAAGTTATACGTGGATTTTCAACTATGTAAATGGTGCATGCCCTTAACCCCAATGTTGTTTAAGGGCCAACTGTACAATGTGTATCCATATCCATATATGCATATATACCCATACATTATGGATATGTAGTCGATTCTCATTTTTCATGGCAGTTCTATAAAGTTGCTGAGAGCACTGAATTAGCAAATAGTAAAGCATTGTTGCTAGAGGGTTGGGTTTCTGTGAGTCTCTAGTCAAAAATATTTTCACCAACCAATCAACATACACTCTGTTTCTGTTTAAAGACCCCTTATTTAATACATATATAGTTGGTTTATCAACATTGAACTCACAGCCAATGGTACTGTAACTCATGCCTGAATGATGCTTATCTAACATGTATTTCTGTGTAAGGCACACCGTGGCCTTCCTGAACTTAGGAATACACGAGATAGCACTGCCGTGCTATGGTTTGGGGTGGGGGTGTGTGCCCATTTTAAACAGCAAAATCACAAACAAAAATGAGACAAGGCTGGCACTAAGTAACCCTGAAAAGACACTTGTTTCCAGTATGAGAGCTGAAATAAGGTGGAGTGTGGCCTTGTTTGGCTTCAGCTGGGTCTGTGTGCTTGCGGTGGCTCATATTTTTCATCACTCTGTAAATGTGCGTGAATGACCGTGGAAGTGCCATAAGTGTTGACTTTTCGGTTACGGATTCTAGAGCAGGAGAATCCGCAAATACGGGATCTGCGATAATGGGGACTGACAGTATGTATAATCTCGTTTAATTCTCAGAATAGCTGTGTTCTTTTTTTTCTTTTGCAGTGTCTCTGCCAGACTGATAAAGACTGTCAGTGGAGTAGGCTCTTGATGGAGAGAGAGAGAGAGAACGAGAGAGATAGAAGGGGGGAGAAACTGAGGAGGAGGGAAGGGAAAGGAAGAGAGTTTTGACAATCATATTTTTGTTAACTTTTATCTTATATTGGAGTATAGTTGATTAACAACGTTGTGTTAATCTCAGGTGAGCAGAGTGATTCAGTTATACATATATCTATTCTTTTTCAAATTCTTTTCCCATTTAGGTTATTACAGAGTATTGAGCAAAGCTCCCTATGCTGTACGATATACTTGCTGGTTATCTGTTTTAAATATAGTAGTGTATATATGTCAATCCCAAACTCCCAATTTATACCTCCCCGCTCCCACCTTTTCCCTTTCGTAACCATAAGTTTGTTTTCCAAGTCTGAGAGTCTATTTCTGTTTTGTAAATAAGTTCATTTGTGTCTCTTTTCTAGATTCCACATATAATTGGTATCATATGATACTTGTCTTTCTCTCTCTGGCTTACTTCACTTAGTATGGTAATCTGTGGGTTCATCCATGTTGCTACAAATTAGATGCCTGTGTCCTCAGTTATTCCATCAGGCTGCTCCACCACTGACTTTTAACTTTTGAATGTTAAATGAAATGCGTGTAACAGAGAGATACTATTTGAAATATCCAATGCTCTTTTGCATTGTTTTGGGCATGGCTTCCCTCTGTTGTGCCAGAGGCATTCATTTGCCTCAGATGATAGGGAAGTTATAGCAGAGACGCTATGTAGAGAAGAAAAAGCTGATGCAGGCATATTTCAGGGATATTACAGCTTTGGTTCCAGACCACAGCAATAAAGCAAGAATCACAATAAAGCGAGTTACACAATTTTTTTGGTTTCCCACTGCATATAAAAGTTATGTTTACACTATACTACAGTCTATTAATTATGTGATAGCATTATGTCTAAAAAAATCTATTATCTTAATTAAAAAATAGTTTATTGCTAAAAAATGTTACCTATAATCTGGCAGTGCAGGGTTGCCACAAACCTTCCATTTGTAAAAACTATGATGTCTGCAAAGCGTAATAAAGCAAAGCATAATCAAAGTCTGAGGTAGCAGCCACCACTTTTATAGTGCATAGCAGTTGGGAGGTACCGTTCTGGGTTTTATCTATGTTAATTCTGTCCTCACAATAGCTCTACAAGGTTGTACAATTATAAGAACCCTGGAAGGCAGGCCATGGTGTACTGCTCACCCTTATGCCTTAGGGTACCTTCCCACAGTCAGTTTTTGACAATGCAGAGTAAGATTTTATTAGTCCAGAGCAAAACAATATGCTTAAATGAGGCAACCTTAGAGAAGGAATTCCTCAATTTCCTTACTCTAAGAATAAGGTCTAAGCCTGATGATCATAGATTTCCTTTGTAATGTAGAAAAGCCACCTCTTTACTTTAAGACTTAGTGTCTCCATGAAGAAATAGGATGCAAGGTAGCAGGGGAGTGCAGGCACATTGGAAGAAATAAAAAGCTTGTCCCTTCTTCCTTGCTGGTCTGTGGGGAAGGGAGACAGAAGGAGGCAGAAGCAGAACGGCATTTAATCACTTGGGTTATGGCTCTATGCTTATTGCCTCATTAGCAATCTAGGTCAAAATCCTGAAGAAGGGCCATGTTATGTACTTTGAGAGGAAAATGGAAAGGAGGAGACTTGTAGGAAGCTGACATACATACAGAGTGTATGCAAAGGAAAGGGGATATGAGAGAATCTGGGCTCTCCAGGAATGAGTAGGATCCATTTCCTAGACATAAAAGCAGTGCAGGAGTGCTTGGAGTTTGATGCTCTGTGGTCAGTGGTCTAGATATGCTTAGTAATCTTATCTTTGAATTTGTGTTTGGGAAGTGACATTGATGGGACAATTGAGCGTTTGCTAGGGGCTTGGAGGTGGCTTGCTGTTGGTCTCGCCTCCTACAGCCTCCCTAGAAGGGAATCTTGATCACCTGTTCCCCTTCTCTTGGCTCACAAGGCCCTGCCTTGTCTCCTTCTCCACTTCCTTCCTCTAGCCGATGACCGCTGTTTCCATTTGCCCCAGTGGGGGCCTCGGTGTTGGTGCCCAGAGGATTGGGGTAGATGCACGTGTCCCACCACATCTTGGAGCAGAGCATGCTGGTGGTCATCCCTGTCCTGGGCTTGCAGCACCACAGGGCATTTTGCAGGTTACATGGTGGTGGGGGAACCTCTTGACCATACCTGATCCAGATTCCCATTATATTTTAGCCATGCCCACCTACCAGGGATGGAGGTAGCAGGTCCTGGGAAGGAGAAATGTCTGGCTTGACTTCTGAGACCAGTGCCAACACATAACATCTCCATCCTGCTCTGGTGGAAGGGGAAACTGACAGCCAGGGGCTGTGCATGCTCCAAGTCATCGTAACACCTGTGAGGGTTTGAATTCCCTGAAAGTATTCCCCTGCCTGAGGGAGTACAACATTAAATAACAAAAAAAAACTCCAGGCAGATCAAGAGAGATTGTGGGACACAAAATACCTTTTATTCCAGAACTTTTAATAATATCCCCCCCCCACTCCCACCTTTTTTTTTTAAACAAGGGACCTGGCATTTTCACTTTGCACTAGGTTCCAGAAAGTCCTGGGTATAGGGGAATGAATGAGTGAATGAATGAATGGGAGGGGGCAGCTCTGAGTATGGTTCCCCAGCCACCACATCTTACTGTCCCCCATTTGGGTTTTAGGTGCTACTACTTCACAGGAACCCTCATTTCTCACTTTACAAATGAATAAGCTTCAGAACAATGATTCCAGTTCACCTGGAAAACTGATGAGAGAGCCAGTGTTAGAGGTCCCAGCTCCAGGATTAACCCTGCTTTTAACCCTGGAGGCACCTGCTCTTTCATAATCCTCCATGGCCAGAGTGATGTAAAATAAAAAAAAAACAAACACAACAACAACCCAAACCAAACCAAAACAAAAAAACACAAGTTTAATGCAAAGGGAAAGGAGTACTATTGATTTATTGCATCAAGAATGTGTTAAATCATACCCTAGCGGCCTAATAGTTAATACATCTTCCCAAGCAGGCAACTGAGAGAAAAATATGTGGGATCATAAGACATCAGCACAGGGGCCAGTGGTGGAGGTGAGGAGTCATGAGCATACATAGCCCAACTGTTAACAAACAGTGAAACTGAGACTCAAGAGGTGAAATGACTCACCCAGAGTCACAAAGCTACTTCCTTCCAGGGCTGGACTTGACTCAGGTTCCCTGACCTCCAAGCCAATGCTTGTCTAGCTCCCCTGCCTTTGAGCCCAATAACTAATAAAGGCAACCAGAAGTCTTACGGCAGTGAATTCATTTGGCATTTGTATAACACTTTTGTAACTTCAGAGTGGTGTTTCTTTTTTCTTTTTTTCTTTTGTACAAGCAACTTCAGTGGCTTCGTATCTAGGTAGACTAATGTTTTGAGGATGAAATTTATTATAAAGCATATAAAATTGGCCCCTATCAGGAGGGATTCCTAGCCTGCAACCGAACACAGCTAATAAGAAATCCAGCCTGCTCATCTTGAAGTGTGACTGTCTCAATGTTGCAGAGGCAGCAGTACATTGACACAATGAGTCTGCTGTTGGCTTGAAGTAGGATGCAAGGGGTCAGCTGGTATGGGCCAGGTAAGAGCTGAGAAAATAGCATGGCTTCCTGGAATAACAGTGCAACGAAAAAGATGTTCTAGCAACTAGTTCCCTCCCAATATGGTATATTTATTATAATGTGGGGTACTTTTGTTTGCTGTCTGGGGCCAGTGTTTTCTCCCAGTAGGTCAAAGTAAATCTTTGACACTATGAGAACAGTCTCAGAAACCCCAACTGGAAAGAGTGGATGAATGATATGGCGGTAGCTCAGCACACTTGGCTAGGTGCTAAAGTGAGAAGTAACGTAGAATACATAATTTTTCCAAAAGAGTGGTTTTCTGCCTGACATCTGTGTCAGTTAATAAAGCCCCAACTACTTCTGGGATCTCAAATGAGGTGGACACATTTGCTTACACCTAAGAATATTCTTTCATTGTTGGACTAATTTCTGGGATGAGACTTGGAAGGAGTTACGTGTCATGCCCCCAGTATGCTGACTTGGAGTTTTGGGGTTGGCTAGTTTCACTCTCAGCCCCAGCCGCGCTCCCTTGATCACTTTCTATCATTTAACATTCTGTGCTGACTGTATGGATTGCACCCTAGATAGAAGTTTTTTGACTTGGAGGAGACTTTGGGTCCTGTCGATCAAGCTCCTCATTTTATAGATGGGGAAATAGGGAACCAGAGAAGTTCAGTCACTTATTCCAAATGACCCAGTTTGTTAGTGGCAGGTCTGGGAGTAGAACCCATATTTCTTTACACTATGCCATGCTACCTGGACAATGCCGAAAACATAATAATTTCAGGAGAAACTCTTGAAACAGTAAACTGGGATTTCAGGAATAGGATTTAAAATAATGTTTCGGAAGACTCTTTGCAATGGTTTCTCATTAACTGTGGTACCAGATATCCATAGTACCCTTTGGATCCATGTATGCTGTGATTATGAAAAGGACCAGTGGCTTGGCTTATGAATTCTTCAGTTAACAGGAAGAAGACAAATCTTCTCAAGGGCAGGACCTTGTCTTATTCATTATTAATATCCCAGTGCCTAGAATAGTGCCCAGCATAAAACAGCTACTCACAGGGTTCATGGATTTCTGGGGTGGGTCAGCAGAAACTTTTATCTATCACATTTTCACTAACTACTTAAATGCTATTGACTAGAGGGCATGCTTTTGATCAGAGTATTTCAGAGTAAAGAGAACATCAGAGGAAAGATGGGTTTATTGCTTTTTGTTCTAGCAGAATTCATCTAACTCTTCTGAACCTCAGTTTCCCTATAAAAAAGAGTCGGACTAGATCACCAAATTTTCTTCCTGTGCTAACATTACTTGATCTCCCCCAACCCTCCCACAAAAGTATAAACTTTTCAACAATGCTTTTAAAAAAAATTTTTTTTTAAATTTATTTTTGTCTGTGTTGGGTCTTTGCTGCTGCCTGCGGGCTTTCTCTAGTTGCGGCGAGCAGGGCCGACTCTTCGCTGCAGTGCACGGGCTTCTCATTGCGGTGGCTTCTCACTGCAGAGCATGGGCTCTAGGTGCGCGGGCTTCAGTAGTTGTGGTGCATGGGCTTAGTTGCTCCACGGCATGTGGTATCTTCCCGGCCCAGAGATTGAACCCATGTCCCGTGCATTGGCAGGTGGATTCTCAACCACTGCGCCACCAGGGGAGCCCTTAATAATGCTTCTGATTGAGACATTGTGTGTCTGTTTGTGTGTTAAGCTTGCTCTACTGTAGACATATTATATGGGAATGTGGTTTTTAGTTCTGAAAATCAAATGCACATGGGCTTAAATGAATCTCCAGTTCATTTAAGACTAATCATAGACTAATGATTAGTTCATAGACTAATCATTTCTTCTTGGTTTATTGAATAACAGTAATAATTACAGCATAAAAAAATCAAAAGTTTTTAGTAGCTTATAGAAAAGAAAACCCAAATTAACCCTCAGTTAAATTAAAATGAAATTAGAGGGTGGTATTTATTTAGCTTTAAAGACACATTGCATCTATCTGTTTGGAAACCCCACCACCTATTCCTCTGTCTGCCATAAACCATTGTACAGTGACAAACAAGATACCATATTGCTTATTGTGCTAACTTGCATTCAGGGTGTTGGATTGGGCTCAGGCTCCAGGAGTTGATTTATAACTTGAGGTGAAACCATGAAACCACATGGACTGTTGTCTGGGAATAAGTATGGCCAATTGCACCTGTGTTCCTCAAAGCAAAAGCTACTAAAATCTCAACTCGGCATTCTTTTACTCTCAGTAGTATTCAGAAGATATTTATCATGTACTGCTCCAAGGAAAGAATTCATTTAAGGAAAATTGACAACATTTTGATATATTTCTCCAAAGTATAAGCAGTAGGGGTCCAGGAATCAGACTTTTAGGAGTGGGAAGAGACCATTTAGTTCAACCTTCGTATTTGGTAGGTAAGAACGTTGAGAACTAGGGAGGTTAAGGGACTTGCTTAAGGGCACACAGCTAGTTTGACACACAGTCAGAAATAAAACACGTCTCCTAACTCCCTAGTCCAGTACTGTTTACACCCCTGAACTCCCGAGGGTAACCATTACTTAAATCCTAAGGTTCATCTGCCATTTATTGTTTTCTATGTGCTGAGGGATATGCTGAGCATTTTACATGCTTCAAGTCATTTAATCCTCAAAATAACTCATTTTAACATTGAGGAAACTGGTTTTAGAGTGGTTCCTAACATTTAGTGGTCACATGGCTAATAAGCGGTGGGACCAGGATAGAAATACAGGCAAATTATTTTGGAGCCCAAACTAGGGTATATAGGACCCTAAGCTAAATTTGAATTTCAGATGAGTAACACTGAACTTTTTTTAGTGCAAGTGATATGTCCCATATATTGCATGGGGCAATTGAAATTTAACTGATCATCCTATGTTTTCATTTGTTAAATATGGCAACTTTAGCTTAAGCTATCCCAGGGTTCTCTATCTCATGCTTGTTTCATCTCCTTGGCTTTGAGAAGTATACTAGGGTCATTTTCGTGCTGCCATTTCTCTGACGTTATCATATCTTGAAATTAAAAGCATGCTTTGTAACTAGTTTGTATTTTGATTTCTTACAGTTAGAATTTGACCTAAGTCCATTGGGAGGTTGGGCTGAGAAGAGATTTCATTGGGAGTAAGATGGGGTAGAATGTTTCTGGGTGTAGGATTTCACAGGTACTGGTAGCAATACCGAGGGCAGCTGTGCAAGCAGTGTTCTAGGTTGGATGGTTTCTTTTCCTGGATAGGATTTGTTTAAGTTTTCCACTGGCTTTACTCTTCCCATTGTTTCCCCAAGATAACACCATTTAATGGTAAACTAGGCACGTGACCTATTATGTCACTCAGTTTTACTCTGGGACATGGAGCTGGGAGTGTTAGTATAATAGAAATGTTTAGGTCAGGCAGTTGAAGACTCTGATTCTTTATTGTGTCCTGAGGAATGCATTTTCCCAAAGTGGGGAGAAGAATTTTCTCCTGATCTCTTTTTTTCAAGTCTACCTTTTACTGACATCTACATTGAGTCAGAAACCAATGAAAGCATATCCCGGGAATGCAGGGAAGGTTCACCATTAGGAAACTTCTTGACGGAATTCACTGTGTTTCCCGCTGCGAGATCATCTCAGTAGACATAAATAAGCATTTGTTAAGATTTAACACCCACTCCTATTAAAACAAACACTCAGTAATCTAAGAGCAGAAGGAAGTTTTCTTAACATGGAAAAGAATATATAAGAAACCTGTAATCAGCAACATACTTATTAATGAAATATTAGAAACATTCCAATTAAAGTTAAAAATAAAGCAAAGTTTCAACATTTTTCTGGAGGTACCAGTCAAGGTATTGAGTCGAGGGCTAACGGTAATGAGAGAAAACTATGTTTACATATCAGCTAATTGTTTACCAAGAAAATCCTGGACAATCAATTGGAAATTGTTAGAATTAATAAAAGGGAGTTCAGGGCTGTGTCCAGCAATAAGATTAATATGTGTAAAAGGATAGCATTCTTATTTTTAAACAATTAACAGGAGAAAAGACCCATTCAAAATGGAAAAAAAAAAAGCTCAAATATCTTGGAATAAACTGGAGAGAGAATATAAGACTTTATATGAAGAAAAGAGTAACTTTCCAGAAAAACAGCTGTAACAACAAAAGGCCTGAACGAAAGCAGACCCACTTCCAGATGAGAATACTATATAGATATAAATATTCATTCTATACAAAGTAAACTTTCAAATCCCAACAAAAATCCTAACAGAGTTCTTTATGTAACATCATGAGCTGATATGAAAAACAAACTCCTACAAACCAATCTGTTTATCCACTGACAGACTTATAAGTTGTTTCCATGTCTTAGCTATTGTGAATAATGGTGCCATGAACTTGGGGGTGCAGATACCTCTTGAGGTTCCTGTTTTCATTTCCTTTGGAGATATATACACACACACACACACACCTTGAAATGGAACTGCAAGATCATATAGTAGTAGTAGTTTTAGTTTTTAAATTTTTTGAGCAATAAAGATGTGTGTGTATGTATGTGTGTATATTTATATATTAAGTAATTGAATATATATGTTTATGTACATATTATGAATATATGTAATGGAACATAAATGTGTGTGTATGTATATGTGTATACACACACATATATATAATGGAATATTATTATTTAATCATTTTGCAATATTTATGTATGTATCACACCACCACATTGTACACCGTAAACTTAAACAACATAGGCCAATCATATCTTAATAAAGCTGGGGAAAAAACGTTCAACATAAAAATTCTTGTTTTAAAATTTTATAAAAGATTTAAATGTGTGAGAGAAAACATAATACAGATGACAAGCATAGGAGCATCTGAAAAATAAGCATGCATATATTGTGTACAGTGTATGATAATGTATACATGCACACACAGGTACATGTGTAGAAAAAATATGGAAGAATACATTCTGAACTGTTTATCATGGTTATTCTAAGAGTTTAGGAGACCAGAGTGATGAGACCCAGGGTTTTCTTCCTACATACTTCTACATTGTCGGAATTTTTTGTCATAAAAATATTTTAAAAAATGGAATTCAAAATGAACTTGTATTTTAACATCTGTATTTGTGGTTTCAAGGGTTGGACTGAAATCAGGGGAATAGAATTAACACATGGCTAGTTTCTTTTAATACCTTTTGTCCTTGAACAATGAGAGAAGTATGAAGAACAGACCTGTTTTTAAATAATGACCATCCATTTGATATCACATACGTCTCTTAAGTGATAACTTCTTGCCAGAGCCTGGTAAACAAATGGGGGCTTCATGGATTCTTCTAGAAGCAGAGGAAGAAGGATCAGAGTTTCCCACAAACTCTTGGTGAACCTTGTAAAATTTTGTCTCTTCTGCAGGTTGAGAAAGTTGTGACTTCCATTTGTCTTTCATATTCTAAATATTTTCTGTGATTTAAAGCATTCATTGCTTCCCTTTGCTGTCAGGGAAATGAAGGAAATGCATTTCAGTAGCACTTTCCTGAATGCACTTATCTCTAGCTACTGCTATAAATATGTAGTGATCAGATTCTCCTAGTGCCCAATAAATCAAGATCTTTGGCCAGAACTTTACTGTGAAGAAATAGTCTCCTCCCCCTGTTATATTGTGAATTCTATAGTAACTTCTTTTCCCAGGGACCGAAAGGCACGAAAGGTAAATGTGGGTTTAAAAAATGCTAATTTCGTGGCTTGATTTACAACAGACTGTGGAATATCTGTGTGAACTGGAGGTTGGAGGATGCAATTATGTTTGAGAGTCACTTACTGAGCAGCAATTATGAGACAGGCTCTGTCTTTGATACAAAGATACGTGGAGTAACAAGTCACAGTTTTTGTTCTCAGGGAGATCAAAGTCTTGAGAGAAAAAAGACATATTTGGGTCAAGTCAGGGGTGGCAATGAGTAGGCTTAAATGGAGGAAATCAAGCTGATTAAGAGAACAAAAACTTGATTTAAAAATTTTGACTATTTCATGGCTTTCTCCAATTAAGATGGTAGAATGATGTTGCTGTTGATGTTTTATTCCCTTTGAGATTTTGTTGACTTGAACTGTAGGCACCATATAAGGTCCTTGAACACTGATGGGTACTGAGCTTCAGTTGAAGCATTCTAGAAGACAGAGTACAGTAACTCCTGAACACTGATGGGTACTGAGCTTCAGTTGCAAGCATTCTAGAAGACAGAGTACAGTAACTCCCTTTCTACATCCATCCCAAAGATTTCCATAGAAAATCCCTCTTAAACAGAATACGAGTCAGTTAAAAAAAAAAAAAGTGTTCTCAGAAACAATGAGATAAGGGTACA
>NW_020185324.1:1965064-2079333 GCF_003031525.2 Neophocaena asiaeorientalis asiaeorientalis
TCATGGGCCCAGCCGCTCCGCAGGATGTGGGATCTTCCCGGACCGGGGCACGAACCCGTGTCCCCTGTATTGGCAGGCGGACTCTCAACCACTGTGCCACCAGGGAAGCCCAAACCATACATTTTAACATGAGTGGGAAATCTACTCTTATAGAACCTTTCTGTCCCAATATACATTGTGGAGCCACAAGACCACTGGTATTCTTGAGGGGCCATGTCTGTAAACCTTTTTTTTTTTTTTTAGTTTTTATTCATTTATTTACTTATTTTTTATTATTTTAATTTTTCTGCAAACCTTTCTAAAACTAAATTCACACTCGGGAGCAGGTTTTATAGATTCTCCATTTTCGGGGAATTGTCTTTCTGTTGAGAATCATTTGTTTTTTATGTATCTCCTCAGAGTCCAAGGAACTGATTTGCCAACTTTAACTGATGTTTAAAAGTTTCTAACTTATTGGCCGTTTTCTACAATAATGAAAACATTATTTTTCCTATTTTTTAATCACTACAGGGAGTTCTCTGAACACCCCTAAGTGGAGAGTGTTTTAAAATGTAGGTTTTGTTATTACTCAGGTATTGTGAGAGCATCAGATCAGGGGACAGTTGAAAAGATACGCACAGTTCCCAAGAGGAGGGGGCACACCACTCCGTGAAGGGCTACATTGGGAAGCACCAGGGTTGGTCAGGAGGCAGAAGGAACAAGGAGAAACTGTGAGCTGCAGTTTCCCTTGAAAAGCAAGGCAGTGTAAGCAGGTTCAGGGTTACCTAGTTTGAATAATTTTAGTGGGCTGTTGTGCAGAGGGGCTGTCTCTAGTAATCTGATACCTGGCCCCAGGGTAATTAGGGCAGGTGGATAGTGGCTTGACTGTGAGAGCCCTAAAGGAGGTGGTTGGGGTTTGTGCTTTGGATGGGTTGGTTTGCATATGAAAGGTGTGCGCCCTGGTAAGCCGTTGGCTATCTCGAGGTATTACCTAACCCTGGGAGGGTTGGTCTCTCCCGAGTCACTGAGGCCCAAGAGCATCAAGTATACAGAAAATAAGAATATATAGTCAGTACAAAGAAGGAGTGGCAAAGCCACTTTGAGATGAGGCTGTTTGTGGGTGTCCCTCACTGGCTGGGTGACTCACACCTGCTCACCAGTATCTCAGGATCCGCTCACTTGGTTCTTTGCCATTAGAGTCCTTCATGCCATGGACCTCTGGAATAACTCAAATTCATATGAAACTGATAATGTTTCTTTACTAAGCTCTATGAGGAAAGGGAGAGTATCTGTCCTTCCATTCCTCTTGTCAAGGATTGCTGAGTAAAATAGAGGATGCTCAGTTAACTTTGAATTTCAGATAAACAGTGAAAAAAATTTAGGCTAAGCATGTTCCAAATACTGAAAAAATATTTCTTGTTTATGTGAAGTTCAAATTTAACTAGACCTCCTATATATTTAGTTGCTAAATAGGGCAAGCCTACTCTCCTATTCTACCACCTATTCAGAGCTTGAAATACTTGTTGAATTGATCCAAAAATCCCATCTTGGATTGAATAATTGTTTCACCTGTGCCTCAGTTGCATTCTCATGAAATGTTGACCATTAATACCAATTTGCGTATTTGTTCTTTTCTTCTGTTGACTTGTAGTCTTGTAGTCTTCCTTCTCTTATTTGAGTCTACTCCCCAACTTCCATATCCCAATCCCAAGCCCAGATAGGACTGGGGAGTTTAAGGAGATGTCGGGACTACATAGAAGTCTTGGCACTAAGTCAGGCTTGCAGCCCAAGTTTGTTAATTAAGATGATCTTAATAACCCTCCCCAAACCCCAGATTGTCTAAAGCTGATAACTGAAATTCTCCTTGCAGAAGTTATCATAAACATTCATGTTTCCAAATCCAATAGCCATTTCTCCAACCTCATTTTTTTTTTTTTTAGAGCAATTGGTTGGGACTTTAATGCATTTGTAGGAATTCACAGTTAGACAGCAATGACTGAGTGTTATCAAAAGAGGGCACTGACGGCTGCAGAGCCATTTCACAGGCATTCCTATGTGATTCTAGTGTGAAGCCAGGTTGAGAACTTTGCTTTACCTTATGGGATTCCTTACAGATTGATCCTTAACTATATATTTTCCCCTCTTACTTCTCTCACCATGGTGGTCTTGTCTGTACCATTTTAGACTAATACTAACATTTATATCATTAGCCAGACCTCTTATCTTAGCTCCAGATTCACAAATCTATTTCATATCTCTAGTTGGAGGCCTTATACATATCTCAAAGGTAGCATATCTGTTTTGCCCTTCAAATTTCTCTCATCTTTCTGGTGTTCTCCAACATGGAAATTGATAGTAACAATTTTCTAGTTTTTCTGGCTTGAAATCTGGAACTCATCCCTAATTCTCCAACTCCCTAAGTCCTTACCTTCTATCCAGCAATAAGGTCTCAATTCAAACTCCAAAATATATCTTAAATTCATCCCTTTATCTCCATCTCCACCATTTCACTGGGTCTAATCTCCCACCATCTTTCTCCTAATTTGTTTTCCCACTTTTCTTCTTGCCCTCCTTTAATCACTTCTCTTCCTAACAGCCGAAGTGATACTCTCGTATTATAGGTTACATTGTATCCTTTTTATTCCATAAAAGGAATACCATTGAATGAATTTGGAATAAAATCCAAGCTTCTTACCATGCTTTACAAGACCCTTCATGAGCTGGTCTCTGCTGAACTAGCCAAACCACTTTTCCAATTTTCAGCCTGCCCGTCTATACTGATCTTATTTTATCTCTTCACACACCGACTACTTTCCTACCTCGGTGCCTTTGCACATGCTGCACCTCTGTCAAGAATGCTGTCCTTTCTCATGGCTAGCTCTTTCTCATCCTTTGCATTGCATCTTAAATGACACTGCCCCAGAGAACACGCCCTGACCATCAGTTCTAAATTAGGATCCTTTCCCATCACATTCTCTACCTCAGTGCCTTATTTGATGTTTTTCATAACACTAATGACAATTTATACTTATTTTGTCTTTTTACTTACTTTTGTTTCCCTTAATGAGTATACATTCCTTAAAGGGAAGGGATCAATGCTTGTTTTGTTCACTGCAGTACTTCAGGTCCTGGTACATAGCCCTGTACAGAATTGGCTCCAAAAATATTTTTGAATGAATGAATGATTTGGGACCTACTTTTACCACACCCTACCCAAAACCTGGAGTTTTGTCACTTAGCCAAACTTCGGCGCCTAGGTCCTTTATCTGCTTGCAGAACCTACCTGCTTACCTGCCTGCTTACCTAGATCTTTGCAGAGCGAGGACAGTAGTTCCTTCTCTGTGTTTAACCTGCTTACCTGTCAGATTGAGAGATTACTATATTCTGCTTACCAAGCTGAACTTTGTGAAACTAGATCTGCTCCCATTACCGAGACGTTTTTCCTCTAAAATATTTTTTCTCTTGGCCCTGCGCTGCTGCAATTCACTTTTCATGTGACTCATGTCACAGTTGAGTCAGTGACAGATGAGATTCCTTTATTTTCCTGATACATTTGAAATTCATCTTCAAATGTCTAGGGCTGTAGGTTAACTGTCACCCTCCTTTTCCAGCTGGGCAAAGTGGTAGAATTATCGATAGAGTAGAACTTGAGGTCCCTTGTTATTGAGATGTTAACCTATATTCTTCTTAGTGACACTTTTTTAAACCAAAAAATTATCGTGAGTGTCAACTGTGGCACAATGCGAGCCAGTTTGGACAGGACAACATGAAGCTGTTTAATAGGAAAGCAAGAAAAGTATGCCTTTGTGTTTATGCTGCCTTGAATTGTTCAATCCTTGCTGGGATTTTTGTCATGCCTTCCCAGTGAGACCATAAACTTGAGAGTAGAAGCTGTATTACATAATTTGTTTTTCTAGAGCATTGACAGCAATGCACTGGTACATTCTTATCCCCTTGACAGATATTTGAGGAGAGACTCCAGTCAATAAGAGATGCAGGCCATGTGTTAGAACAGATTATTGAAATAGCAAATTGTGGTGGAGGAGGGGCCTTACGGGGTGCCCAAAGTATGAATGGTACACTACTAATCTGTTGGTTTATGACGAGTTCTTTAATAGGCAGATAAAATAATTACTTCCCCAAGAAGGATCAAGAATAACATAGAAGTGCTTCAAATCAATGATGGGACCTGCCGTTCGTAAAAATAATGCAGAAAAGACAGCCTTGTCATAAACCAACAGATGAAAGTTGGGAAGAGATATAAATAATAAAAATGTAAAAAATAAAAAATGGTTTGTATTCTTCATTTATACTACTCTTCCATGCCATTGTCCATTACTCTTTTGCCTGAAATGTTCTCCCCAGCTTGGATCTGCCTTGTGAACTCTTATTTATTCTTAATCCCCATCCAAGAAAACTCGTCTCTCATAACCTTTAATGACCCTTTCTCCTCCCACAGATTTAGTTCTTTCTTCTCTGTACGTCCTTGTAGGGTACAAATATTAGGATATATACTGACAGAGAAAATCTGAGCCAGTTAACTTGGGTCTGTTTAAATCTGCCCAGCCTCAGGGACCCACTCAAAGGTGTGAGGGCAGAAATTACCTTCGGAAGTCCCTGCCCTAAAAAACCTTTTGTCTCTGTCTTCAGGAGCATCCAATGTTCCCTTTTTGATGATGGATCGGTAGAGGGGGCAGTAAAAAGCATCTTAATGATAGCCATTTGGGGGTTACCGGATATAGGAAAAGAAGGCAGTTAAATATATATCTTATGAGACATCTGTGGTGGGTCAAACCTCCCGCTGGGCCTGTTTCTTGCTTGGAGGGTTCCAACAGGAAATTGGTTACTGTAGACTCATATAGCTGGAGAGCTTAAGGAGAGTATTTAGTGCAGCTCCTTGACATGTGGTCGGAGGGCTCCGGACCTCAGGTATTGCTCTGAGTCTCCCATTTCAGTGGCTCTTACGGTGTTAAATGCAGCACTGGGTTTCCCCAAATTTAGAAGGCAACCTGCGGCTGCTTTCTTGGTGTTTGAAGGCAGTCAGCTGCTTCCGTATAATGGGAAGCAAAATGCTGTCAGCAGTAAGGGTATATCTGTCTCCTAAGCTCTCTGCAGGCTATCATTGTAGCACAGATCACATTCGTTTATAACTTTTATACTCAAGCTTCGTATTAAGTCTGTGTGCTCCTGGGTCTCTAGTACCAAAAGAATTCCTAACAAATAGTAAGCATTCAGTATACATTTGTTGCCTTAAACATATAAATAATTGATAATGACTTATAGTGGAATTGTAATATATATTGTGGGGTATGGTGTTAAAGTAAGCAAAAATTGCTTAAATCACCATTGGCACCATAAAGAATAACAGAGTATCTGCTATATAAACAGATACATATCAATACATATCTTTCAGAAAAGTCTAGCACAGATATTTTTTTTCCTACATGTTTTAGACCAGTTCTACAAGTTGACAAAATGAAGTAGTTTGCTTATATTTTAGGGATATTTTACAGGACGCATATGTTGTATTTTTAAACATGACGGTTGAACTTTGAGTGATAAGTTAACTCAAGGAGAAATACATAGGAACTAAGAGAGGAGTTCTCATCCTCATTGTACTCTTATTCTAGGACAACTCTTCAATGAAAGAAATTGTGGACAGAAGTGAACTTGAAAAATTGTTTCTCTTTTTCTCTCTTTAGCAAGTAAGTTGAAGTAGTGTAAGCAAGAATGCACATAGATCTGCTATACCTTTCCTGAGGTATTTGCATTTCAAATTGCTCAAAATTTTGAGCTGAAAGAATTATCTTCTAATCATGGAATTGGGCTAGTTCCTTATAAAATGCATTTATTTATTTTTGAATAGACAGGATAGATGCTTGATTCAAAATTTGTAAGGTATAAAAAGGGAAAAGGGGGAGATACCAACAGTGACAAATGTGGCTGAGAAGTTGAAGGAGAAGATGGCTGAAAAGGATCATGTTGACTTAGCAAAATAGAGGTCATCGATGACTTTTGCCTTAGAGTTTTTGGTGGATCATTGAGGGAAAAGACGAGAGTGAGTCGAATTGTGAGTATGAGGTGAAGAAATGGACACCATAAATCTTTTAAAAGATAAGTGGTATCTAAAAGAATATTGAGAGATTTGAGCTTCAAAAAATTCAGTGGAGAGACTTCTGGTAATGATGTACAATCTGCTTTAGCCCTATATTCCCACTTAGGACAACTGGAAAAGCTGTTCAGATCTTTAAAAATTCTTTTTTAAAGGCCTTTCAAATCTATAAGAAAGGCACTGAGATATTCCAGGGCCAGGATCTGGGAAAGAAGGCATTGAGGAAGAGTGAGCATTTGGGACTGGTTTTACCCTGAAGGTATTTGCTTGTTTCACTTGATGATAAAGAGCTGAACAGAATTTTCAACAGGCTCATGTGTTTGTAATGCCAAAAGTTGGATTTCAGTGCCCTTCAGAGAGAAGGGGGCCAAGTAAACTGCAATCTTTGGGTCAAAACCACAGAGAGTTTAATATCACTATATGATTAAGGGTATCCAAGAAGTAGACCAGCCCTTGCAGAAACTGAAGTTCAGTTTTTGAATACTCTCAAGCCCTACTTGGATTATGGTGATCTGGATTGCTAGTGCCCCAATCTCCTTGCCTGCCAGTAGAAAATTAAATCCTCTATAGAAAGCTAACATATTCAAAGGTTCAGATCATCTCTACAGTTTTTAATAATATTAAAATTCCAACAAAAACATCCAGGCATAAAAGTAGACAAGACTTGACCATAAATCAAAGGAGACAATAAGAAAATAGAAACAGCCTCCTAGGGCATCAGACAATGGGATTATCAGACATCTACTTATAAATAACCATGCATAAGGAATTAAGAGAGAGAATTAAAAATTTCAGCAGAAAACCAGAACCTATGAAAAAGAACCAAATAGAAATTCTAGGGATAAAAAGTAATAATTGAAATTAAGCATGCAGTGGATTGAATTTAACAGCAGTTTAAAGCAAGCTGAGGAAGAACTTCAGTGAACTGGATGATAGGTCAGGAAGATCTTTTAGACAAAACATGGAGAGACAAAAAGATGGAAAATAGATAAAAGAAACTAAACATTACATGGATCATCATGAGAAGCTGTAACACATCTGAAGCTGGAATTCCAAAAGGAGAAGAGAGTAGATGCAGCAGGAGCAATATTTGAAGAGATAATGGCTGTGAACTTTCCAACTGTGATAAAACATGTGACATCACAGATTTAAGAAATAATATAAACACCAAGCAGGATAAATAAAAATAAAACCACATCTTGGTACCTTAGAGAGAAACTGCTAGAAACCAAAGAAAAACATTTGAAAGACAGGCAAAGGGGGGGAAAACCGTTATATTACCATTAAAGGAGCAACCATGATCCCAACAGTTAATTTCTCAACAGAAGTGGAAAAATCAGAGAAGGGAATGATATCTTTAAAGTGCTGAAGGAAAATAACTGACCACTTAGAATTTTATGTTCTTAAAAATTCTTTCAAAATTGAAGAAGAAATAAAGATGCATATGCTATTAAAATACCTGCCAAGTGAGTAGTAAATAGAGTTGAAGTGTTCTAAAGGCCTTGCATTGAGAAGTGGTAAACTATTTTAAGACGTCAAAGATGTAGTTGCTAAGGTAATCATTAAACAAATGACAAAAGAATGTATGTATGTAAAATTACATAATGGAGAGAAAAAGATGGAATAATATAAACCACTTAATCTAATA
The DNA here is from genome assembly GCF_003031525.2 of Neophocaena asiaeorientalis asiaeorientalis. Taxonomy (NCBI): domain Eukaryota; kingdom Metazoa; phylum Chordata; class Mammalia; order Artiodactyla; family Phocoenidae; genus Neophocaena; species Neophocaena asiaeorientalis. Next base: position 1,972,804 of record NW_020185324.1, read on the forward strand.
GAGGCAAGAAAGGATAGAAACCAGAACACAGAACAGGTGAACTAATAAAGTACAAATAGAAAAAGTTTATTTTAAAGCAAAAAGTATACTACAGATAAGAATATTGATAATGATAAAAGGTTTATTCACCAGGATATAATTCTAAATATATATGTAACTAATAATTTAGCTTCAAAATAGCACAAGCAAAAAATGACAGAATTAAGAGAAATAGTCAAATTCACCATCATAGTGGGAGATTTTTAATGTACTTTTTTCTTAGTAACTGATAGAACAATTAGAAAATTCAGTACAGATATAAAAGGTTTGAGCAACACAATGAAAGACGACGAAATAGGCATACCCTTCATTGTACCCAGTGGCTGCAAAATCCGTTTTTTCTAAACACACTTGAAAAATTCATCAAAGTTGAACATATGTTGTGTCATAAAATAAATGGGTCTCAACAAATTTTAAAGATTAAAATTATAGAAACTGTGTTATTTAAACCAGTGGAAAGAAATCATTAAGCAAAAGAAAAGTAGAAAACCCCCAAATGTATGAAAGTTAAGTAGTACACTTCTAAAGATCTATGGGGCAAAGGCGAAATCACAGTATAAATTAGAATGTAACCACAATGTTCACGGCAGCTCTATTTACAATTGCCAGGACATGGAAGCAACCTAAGTGCCCATTGACAGATGAATGGATAAAGAAGATGTGGCACATAAATACAATGGAATATTACTCAGCCATAAAAAGAAACGAAATTGAGTTATTTGTAGTGAGGTGGATGGACCTAGAGTCTGTCATACAGAGTGCAGTAAGTCAGAAAGAGAAAAACAAATACCGTATGCTAACACATATATATGGAATCTAAAAAGAAAAAAAAAGTCATGAAGAACCTAGGGGCAGGACGGGAATAAAGATGCAGACCTACTAGAGATGGACTTGAGGACACGGGGAGGGGGAAGGGTAAGATGGGACAAAGTGAGAGAGTGGCATGGACATATGTACACTACCAAATGTAAAACAGATAGCTAGTGGGAAGCAGCTGCATAGCATAGGGAGATCAGCTCGGTGCTTTGTGACCACCTAGAGGGGTGGGATAGGGAGGGTGGGAGAGAGGGAGACGCAAGAGGGAAGAGATATGGGGATATATGTATATGTATAGCTGATTCACTTTGTTATAAAGCAGAAACTAACACATCATGGTAAAGCAATTATACTCCAATAAAGATGTTAAAAAATGTATTTTCAACTGAATTAAAATGAAAATAGGACATTTTCATATGATGTATTGTGGAATACAGCTAAAGCTCTGCACAAAGAAGTTTATGGCCTTAGATGCATATATTATAAAAGAAAAATGTAAACGTAAATGATCTAAGCATCTATTAAAGTAAATGATTTAAGCATAAAAAGTTAGAGGAAAAAACAAGAAACCCAAAGAAAAAAGAAAAAATAATAAAAATTGGAGCAGATATTAATGAAAACATTTCCTAATGTACAATAGAGAAGATTATTGAAGCCCAAAGCTGGTTTGAATAATTAGTAATAAACACATTGGCCAAATTGAGCAACAATAAGGTAGTTATGAAAATGAGACTTTACTGTGTATCCTACAGACATTAAATGACATAAAAATATTATGAACAATATTAGCACAATGCATTAGAAAACTTAGATGAAATGGACAATTTACTAGAAATGCGGAAGTACCAAATTTAGATGAAATGGAAAACCTACTAGAAAAACGCAACTTAACAAGACAAGAAGAAGACTGCTACAAGAATTAAAAAAAAAAAAAATCAGTAATTTAAAACCTTCACTCAAAGAAAGCTCCAGGCTCAGGTGGCTTCTCTGAGTTTTACTAATTACTTGAGAAAGAAACAATACCAGTTTTACAGTCTCTTCTAGTAGGTAGGAAAGCGAAAACTTCCCAACTCGGTTTTTAAAAAAATCCACAAAGCAAATATCAATTCACTTAAATTTAAAACCTATCTTGTAGCTTTAACCTTCTGAAAAAATTTTAAAATAAAGTCTGGGGTATTTAATTTTCCTTTTGGTTCTAGCACCTTTGATTTGCAAAACTAATTATTCTTCAAGTAAATTGATAGTAGACTAGGAACTCTTCATTGAACCAGTCATAAAATAATCTACTGATGTATAAGTTACTGCTTCCATTAAAGGTACAATTTTCCAATTTCAATAACTGAACAAGAGATAAATATTTCTTTAATAATGAATGCATCTTTATGTAGGAAGCCATTTATAACAACTAGTTCACTTGCTTTTTAGATAAGATACCTCATTGCTTAAAGAGACAAGATATTAACATTAGACACATTTCTCCATTAACCTATATAAAGTTGTGAGCTTCTCTGTTTTTGAGCAAAAGTAAAAACACTGATATATAAACTTAGTGACACATTCTGGAAGGTACTTAATTGAGCGCTATAACTTAGCAATTAATCTCCAAAATGAATACCCATTTAATTTACAGTGTTGGCAGTTTTTTTGTAGTATGAACTACAGCACTCCCTTGCCTTCACTCTAATAAAGGTCAGTGGTGAGACATTTTTATATAACAGATACTCCACTCCTATATTCTTTAGAAATTATCATTTTATCTACTGAACACGAGTAAAGGCATTTACCTGCATAACTAAATTCTGCATTAAAAACATAGCTTAAAAGAAGAAAGTTGATAGTTGAAGCATCAGTTAGTTCATTCTTTCTCTAAAACGTGGGATTGTTTAAAGAAGTTCATTAAGAACTTCAGAAATAACTTAAAGATGAGGAGATATATACAAGAAGGGGCCATCTTCTCCAAGAATAACCAGAGAAATCATAGAGTGTCATGAGCTTTGCAGCTAGTCTGTGAGGTTAAAGTTCAAGAAATATTGTCATCCATGGGGCTCCTTTGTTTCTATCTTGTTTACAGTCTCTTTCACAAAAATGGATTCAAAATAGAACGGAAAGTTTTCACTCTCAACAATTGTCTTTGAACACATGAGCAAGTTCAGTAATAAACTTTCATCTCTTATCGCTGTTGCTCTCAAAGGCAAGTTCATATTTCCAACCAAGAGTAATTTTATAATTTTCACAATAGATATCCACTACAGCATGTTCACCAGGGAGAGGGCCTGTCCTCGGCTGGGTCACAGCCCACATTCACCCAGAATTAAAGAGGTGGGCTTGATGTTGACTAACACGAAAGGACTTGGATATCAAGACAGCATGATGCTAAATGAGCTTTGCAGTGGATATAGCAGTAAATTCAGTGACAGTTTGACAGGTAACCTTGGAAAGTTACGGAGTTTGTCATTTTCATCATCTCTGCTGGACGTTTTCTACTCAGAACTGCAACTCTGTTGGATTCTGTGAGGAAAGAAACCCTGGAATACTGAGGCAAAAGCTGTTATTTTGAAGGATGTATACAGATGGGCAGAGTAGAAGATGTCACAGTGCATGCTCAACTGTCTGTGGCCTGGCCAGCTCCCCTGCCCACAGTCCTAGCCCACAGCACCCATCTGGCCAGGTATGCACTGCTACCAGCTAGATCAGCAGTCAGTCAGTTCACTGCATGTCTGGGTACTGCTTGCTCAGGCCATCAGGCAGCCGGTGGCTGACGGCTCCTCCATGTGGCATGAAGCATTCTCCCTGTCATGGACCAAGCTCATTTGATAAGACCTGCTTAATCTTGATAACATCATCTGATGCGACCGTTATGGAAAAGTTAAATTACAGGCCAATCTCACTCATGAATATAGATTAAAAAATCCAAAATTAGTGTTAGAAAACTGAATCCAGCAATATATAAAAAGGATACTATATCAGGGCCAAGTTTTTTTTTGGGGGGGGGGAGAGGTGGGTTTTTTTTGTTTTTTGGTGCCAGAAATGTAAGGCTGGTTCAGAATTCAAATATCAAACAATGTAATACACTGTATGAAAGAACAAAGGAGGAAAATCATAAGATTATCTCCATAGATGCAGAAAGCCCATTAAAAATTAATATTTATGATAATAAACTCATGGAAAGCTGGCAATAGAATGAAACTTCCTTAATTTCATAGAGTACTCACAAGTAACCTCCAAGAAACATTACCCTCATGTTGAAATACTGAAAGCTACGTCTCCTTTTTGAAATAAGAAACAAGACAAATATATCCACTATCACCATTGTCTATTCAACATTTGCATTAAAGAGCCTAGGCAGCCAGCACAATAAAGAACAAAAAAAAAAGAGAAAAGAATAATGTCTATAAAAGAAGAAATCAAACACTTGATACATCATAGAAAATCCAAATTACTTTATAAATTATTTAGAATAGGCTAATTTAGCAAGCTTGCCAAATATATGGTCAATATACAAAATTATACATTGTATATATCAGCAATAATTTATTAGAATATTATTCAATTTTCAAAAAATCAACTATATAGAACTATATCTAGCAAAAATTTGTGAGCTCTCTTCTCAGAAAATGAAAAATATTGAGAGAAATTAAAGAAAGCCTAAATAAATAGCTATATCATATTTCTGGATTGGAAGACTCAACAGTTTAAAGATGTAATTCCTATCAGTATGCCAGGTTTCTGTGTGTATGTGTGTGTGTGTGTGTGTAGAAATTGACAAACTAATTGGAAAAAGTATATGGAAATGCAAAGGTCTAAGAATAGCCAAGACTTTCTTTAAGAATAAGGTTAGGAGATATCAAGGTTTGTTACAGTACATAGCTACAGAATTAAAGCAGTATGATATTGGTGTCATGATAGACATATATCACTGGAACAGAATAGAACACCCAAAAAATACTCATGTGGTCATTTGATTTAGGGCAAAGGTGGCACTGAAGAGCAGTAGGGATAAGATAATCTTTTCATTAGCGCTTTTTTATTCTTTGATGCTTCTCTGGTTCCATATACAAAAGTTTTAGGTGCATCAAAGTCCTAAGTACAAAAAGTAAAGCAAAATGTCCACTAGAAGTTAACATCAGGAGAAGGTATTCTTGACTTTGGAGAATTATGTGACTTACCTGATAGATAAACTGAAAAGAATAACAGGTTCAGATTCTCCATTCTCTTTTTTCCCTTTTCCTGCCTTCTATTGGATAGTTGGAACTTATGTTTTTGTATTTGCTTGTTGAAAAGATATTCTATATTTTTTACTTCAGGTAGTTGCCTTCATCATAAGACTCATGTTTATTTATCTCCACTGATTCTTTAAACATGTCAATATTTATATACTGCCCTTAACAAGAGAACACTCACATTCTTTCTTACACTTCTTGTCTCCCCCACCAGCTCCATCATATTGATATTTTCTAGAATTTTATTTCTAGTTCATTAGAGTTATACATTCTCTTCTTCTTTGTCCTTTAAAATTGCTTGGATAGTAATATATCTTACCAAGAAATTTGATACATTATTTCCCATATTTCTTGTACTTCTGAATGTGTTTCAGAAGTACACAATCTTACTATTATGTTTGTGTGTAGCAAAAAAAAAACTAGTGAAGACTGTGTGCCCAAGAATATTATGTCTTCATATTTGAATGACAATTTGGTTGCTTGGAAAAAATCTAGTTTTGAATGTATCTTTCTTCAATACTTTAACTGCTCCGTTAATTTCTTGTACCTTGTATTAGGGTTAATAGGTGTAATTACGATATGATTCTTATTCTTTTATAGGTGATCTTCTTCAATCCAGATGCTTTTAGAATTTTTGCTTTGTCTTTGCTAATCTTAAATTACACTTCTAGATAGAGGTGTACTTTACCTTATATCTTCTGTTTGAATTCTGTGGGTCTTTTAAATTTCAGATCTTTGATCTAGCTTTATTTCTAGGAAATTTATCCTCATTATTTCTTCAAACATTTTCTCCTCTTTATTTTTTGTGTTTCTTTCTAAGTCCCATTATCCAGATATAGACAGTTTTCCCTTCTTCCACAGATCTAAACTGCTCTTACATATTTTCTATCTCTTTATTCTTCTGCCTCCTGGGAGAGTTGCTCAATTTGTACATTACGAATTTGTTCTGCAGCAGTACCTGTGAGCTCATATTTCCCTTGAGGTATAAGATACCCTGTCTGATGATGTGTCAGATAATATGTGTTGGGAGAGTTAAGGCAAAAGAAGAGGATGAATCCCAGGGCACTGAGACTCAGCCCAGTAGAACCATTGCCTAACACCCTTTTTTAAAAGACATCTTTTGTGTGTTATTTATTATTATTTTTAAAAAATTTATTTATTGAAATATAGTTTGTACAATATTATGTTAGTTTCAGATGTACTACATAATGATTTGACATTTGCATACATTGTGAAATAACCACCACGATAAGTAAACATCTGTCCCCATACAAAATTATTGCAGTATTATTGACCATATTCCTTTGCTGTATATTACATTCCTGTGGTTTATTTATTTTATAACTGGAGGTTTTTACCTCTTAATCCCCTTTACCTATTTCTCATCCTTTCCAACCGTCTCCCCTGTGGCAACCACCTGTTTGTTCTCTGTATCTGTGAGTTTGTTTTGTTTATCCTGTTTTTTAGGTTGCACATAAAATTGAGATCATATGGCATTTGTCTTTTTCTTTTACAGTTGGTTTATTTAAATCAATAACCTTACAAGCTCCGCTCACTGTATTTTATTGTTTAGACCTAAAAGGTTTTTTTAATTAAAAAAACTTTATTTTTTAATTGAAGTATAGTTGATATACAATATTATATTAATTTCAGGGGTACAACATAGTGATTTTTATAGATTATACTCCATTTAAAATTATGATAAAATATTAGCCGTATTCCCTGTGCTGTACAATATATCCTTGTAGCTTATGTATTTTATACATAGAGTTTATACTTCTTATATAACCTTATATACTTCTTATATACCCTTATATACTTCTTATATACCCTACCCCTATCTTGCCCTTCCTCTCTTCCATTTCCACACTGGTAACCACTAGTTTGTTCTCTGTAAGTTCGTTTCTGTTTTGTTACATTCATTTGTTTCATATTTTATATTCCACATGTAGTGATAATATACAGTGTTTGTCTTTCTCTGTCAGACTAATTTCACTGAGCATAATACCCTCTAGATCATCCATGTTGTCGCAAATGGCAAGATACCATGTTTTTAAATGGCTGTGTAATATTCCTGTGTGTGTGTGTGTGTGTGTGTGTGTGTGTGTGTGTGTTGTATCTTGATCCATTTGTCTGTCAGTGGACACTTAGCTTGCTTCCATATCTTGGCTATTGTAAATAATGCTGCAATGAATATTGCTGTGCAAATACCTTTTCAAATTAGTGTTTTTGCTTTCTTCGGGTAAATGCTCAGAAGTGAAATTTTTGGATTCTGTGGCAGTTCTATTTTCAAATTTTAAGGAATCTCCATACTATTTTCCATAGTGGCTGTATCAATTTACAATCCCACCAACAGTGTACTAGGGTTCCCTTTTCTCCACACCTTCACCAACACTTGTTATTTGTTGTCTTTTTGATGATAGCCATTCTGACAGTTGTGAGGTGGTATCTCATTGTGGTTTTGATTTGCATTTTCCTGATGATTAGTGATGTTGAACATCTTTTCATGTGTTGACCTTCTGTATATTCTCTTTGGAAAAAGGTCTATTCAGGTCCTCTGCCCATTTTTATTATCAGGTTGTTTTTTTTTTTGTTTTGTTTTTGATGTTGAATTGTATGAGTTCTTTGTTTTGTTTTTTTTAAAAAAGTAGACATTATTTATTTATTTATGGCTACATTGTGTCATCTTTGCTGCACACGGGCTTTCTCTAGTTGCAGCCAGCGGGGACTACTCTTTGTTGCGGTGTCCAGGCTTCTCATTGTGGTGGCTTCTGTTTGTTGCAGAGCACGGGCTCTAGTCACATGGGCTTCCATAGTTGTGGCATGCGGGCTCAGTAGTTGTGGCTCGTGGGCTCCAGAGCACAGGCTCAGTAGTTGTGGTGCACAGGCTTAGTTGCTCCATGGCATGTGGGATCTTCCTGGACCAGGGATCGAACCCGTGTCCCCTGCATTGGCAGGGAGATTCTTAACCACTGCATCACCAGGGAGGTCCTATAGTTTGCTTTTATTCTTTATTTTTTATTGGAATAAAGTTGATTTACAACGTTGTGTTTCAGGTGTACAGCAAAGTGAATCAGTTATATACATACAGATATCTGCTTTTTTTAAGATTCTTTTCCCATATAGGTCGTTACAGAGTATTGAGTAGAGTTCCCTGTACTATACAGTAGGTCCTTATTAGTTATCTATTTTATATATAGTGTGTATATGTCAATTCCAATCTCCCAAGTTATCCATCCCCTTTCTTCCCCGCTAGTAATCATAAATTCGTTTTCTACATTTGTGACTCTATTTCTGTTTTGTAAATAAGTTCATTTGTACCATTTTTTTAGATTGCACATATAAGTGATATCATATGATATTTGTCTTTCTCTGACTTACTTCACTCAGCATGACTATCTCTAGGTCCATCCATGTTGCTGCAAATGGAGTATTTTGTTCTTATTTTTTTATAGCTGAGTAACATTCCATTGTATATATGAACCACATCTTCTTTATCCACTGCTCTGTTGATGGACATTTAGGTTGCTTCCATGTCTTGGCTATTGTAAATAATGCTGCTATGAACATTAGGGTGCATGTATCCTTTTGAATTATGGTATTCTCTGGATATATGCCCAGGAATGGGATTGCTGGATCATATTGTAGTTCTATATTTAATTTTTTAAGGAACCCCCATACTGTTCTCCATAGTGGCTCTACCAATTTACATTCTCATCAACAGTGTAGGAGGGTTCCCTTTTCTCCACACCCTCGCCAGTTATTGTTTGTAGATTTTTTGATGACCATTCTGACTGGTGTGAAGTGGTACCTCATTGTATTGACAGTTTTGATTTGCATTTCTCTAATAATTGATGATGTTGAGCATCTTTTCATGTGCCTCTTGGCCATCTGTGTGTCATCTTTGGAGAAATGCCTATTTAGGTCTTTTGCCCATTTTCTGATTGGGTTGTTTGGGGTTTTTTTGATATTGAGCTACATTAGCTGTTTGTATATTTTAGAGATTAATCTTGTTGGTTGCTTAATTTGTAAATATTTTCTCCCATTCTGTGGGTTGTCTTCTCATTTTGTTTATGGTTTCCTTTGCTGTGAAAAAGCTTTTAAGTTTAATTAGGTCCCATTTGTTTATTTTTGTTTTTATTTTCATTACTTTAAGAGGTGGATCAAAAAAATATTGCTGTGATTTGTGTCAAAGTGTTCTGCCTGTGTTTTCCTCTAAGAGTTTTATGGCCTTACATTTAGGTCTTTAATCCATTTTGAGTTTATTTTTGTGTATGAGGTTAGGGAGTGTTCTAATTTCATTCTTTTACATGTAGCTGTCTAGTTTTCCCAGCACCACTTATTGAAGACACTGCCTTTTCTCCATTATATATTCTTGCCTCCTTTGTCATAGATTAGTTGATCATAAGTGCTTGGGTTTATCTCTGGACTTTCTGTCCTGTTCCATTGATCTATATTTCTGTTTTTCTGCCAGTACCATACTGTTTTGATGACTGTAGCTTTGTAGTATAGTCTGAAGCCAGGGAGCCTGATTCCTCCAGCTCCGTTTTTCTCTCTCAAGATTGCTTTGGCTATTTGTGTTCTTTGGTGTTTCCATACAAATTTTAAACTTTTTGTTGTAATTCTGTGTAAAATGCCATTGGTAATTTGATAGGTATTGCATTGAATCTGTAGATTGCTTTGAGTAGTATAGTCATTTTGACAGTAGTAGTGATTCTTCCAATCCAAGAACATGGTATATCTTTCCATCTGTTTGTATTGTCTTTGATTTCTTTCATCAGTGTCATAGTTTTCTGCATACAGGTCTTTTGCCTCCTTAGGTATTTTATTCTTTTTGATGCCATGATTAATGGGATTGTTTCCTTAATTTCTTTCTGAACTTTTGTTGTTAGTGTATAGAAATGCAAGAGATTTCTGTGTATTAATTCTGCATCCTGCAACTTTACTGAATTTATTGATGCGCTCTAGAAGTTCTCTGGTAGTGTCTTTAGAATTTTCTATGTATAGTATCGTCAGCTGAAAACAATGACAGTTTTACTTCTTTTCCAATTTGGATTCCTTTCATTTCTTTTTCTTCTCTGATTGCTGTGGCTAGAACATCTAAAACTATGTTGAATAAAAGTGGTAAGAGTGGACATTCTTATCTTGTTCTTGATCTTAGAGGAAATGCTTTCACTTTTTCACCATTGAGAATGATGTTTGTCGTGGATTTTTCATACATGGATTTTATTATGTTGAGGTAGCTTCACTCTATGCCCACTTCCTGGAGAGTTTTTGTCATAAATGGGTGTTGAGTTTGTCAAACACTTTTTCTGCATCTATTGAGGTGATCATATGGTTTTTATTCTTCAGTTTATTAATATGGTATATCACATTGTTTGATTTGCCTATATTGAAGAATCCTGCATCCCTGGCATAAATCCCACTTGACCATGCTGTCTCTTTGGCCTGGGGGTGGGGCTTTTGGCTGCTGCTAGTTTACTGGTGTGTGAGTAAACCCCCAGAGCTAATGGTTAGAGGGAGGATTCCAAGATGGTGCTTGCCAGTGCTAGTTTTATTGTGGTAGAATGAGGTCCCAGAAATGGCTACCACCAGTGTCTCCATTACAGTTGCCTCCTGCCTCCCTAGGGGGCTTGCCAGCAAGTGGGTCTGATCCAGGCTCCTTTCAAACTACTCCTCCACAGTGGGACTTGGAGCCTGTGAGATTTTGCACCCACCCTTTAAAAGCATATCTCTCTTTCCCACAGCCCTTCAACCCTCCTGAACATAAGCCCCCTTGGTCTTCAAAGTCAGACATTCTGGGGCCTTGTCTTCCCAGTGCAGGATCTCTGAGCTGTGGAGCCCAGTGTGGGGCTCAGACCACTTGCTCCTTGGGGAGAACCTCTGCAGTTGTAATTATCCTCTTGTTTGTGGGTCACCCAGCTGGGGGTATGGGTCTTGACTCTACTGCAAATCCACCCCTCCTACCCATCTTGTTGGGGTTATTTCTTTATGTCTTTAGCTGTGGAAGATCTTTTATGCTAGATTTTGGTCTTTCTCATCAATAGTTGCTCTGTAAATAGTTATAATTTTGGTGTGCCCATGAGAGGAGATGAGATCAGGGTCTTCCTATTCCACTATCTTGCCCACTTCTCCTGCCTGCCTAACACTCTTGTTGGCTGTCTTCTCACCAGGCAACTCCTTGTGCTAAGGTTTCACTTTTAAACCCTGGAGATGAAGCAGTTCTTGGAGGAAGGAGATTTCCTAGGTTGTAATTCGTAGCCTTCAGAGATGGGCAAGGCTGTGTGTTTCTTCCCTCTCTCAGGTCACCATACTTACCACAGGGCGTTTCTTCAAAAACACTCCAATAAAAAATAACTACATCAAAATCAAACATAAAACACATGAAAAGCTGCAAGTTACTCAAAATGTTCAAACAAAAATTTGAACACACACATTCCTGGAATCTCAAACCAGTTGCAACATGAGAATTCTTTTACCATAAGCTGAATGTGTACAAGTTTGTGTCTGGCGCAGAAATCTTCCAAGAACAGTACATCCTTGAGTATGTACTTTACTGGTCTTGTTTCCAAGATCCAGAGCAGTGCCGTTTGCCACGCTGGGTATGTGTTTAAGTTACTGGGGGATACCTGGCTATGTAAAATGGGTGGGTTTTGCCATTTAGGAGGATATATTCTAGGCTGGTTAGTCTTATACGCCCTATCCCCACTTCTTGCTTCTTCCCCATCCTCTTAAAGAAAAACTAAACAACTCCCCTCCAAACAAAGAAACAATCAATCTCTAAATTCTAGAGCTACTTGACGCACAATAGGCACTTTAGGATTTTTACAAAGGTAGTTTTTTTTTTTAAAGAAGATGTTGGGGTTAGGAGTTTTTTATTAATTTATTTATTTTTGCTGTATTGGGTCTTCGTTTCTGTGCAAGGGCTTTCTCTGGTTGTGGCAACTGGGGGCCACTCTTCATCGCAGTGCGCAGGCCTCTCATTATCGCGGCCTCTCATTGCGGAGCAAGGCTCCAGACGCACAGGCTCAGCAGTTGTGGCTCACAGGCCTAGTTGCTCCGCAGCATGTGGCATTCTCCCAGGCCAGGGCTCAAACCCGTGTCCCCTGCATTAGCAGGCAGATTCTCAACCACTGCGCCACCAGGGAAGCCCTACAAAGGTAGTTTTTGATTCCAGTGGGCTTTTCCCACATTTCCACATTCCTGGTAATAAACATCCATCAAATCTTTCTATGACTCTAAGACTCAACTTACTAAATAGAGTTAAAAGCCTCAAAAATCAATGAAATCAAACCGCAATAACAGAAGCAACAACAGTAAAAACACAAGAGACCAGACATGCAAAGATCTAAGAATGGTAGAAGTCTGCAGAGGTCTCTCCAAGGGTTGAACCACAAACAAATGTCCCAGGGGCCTTCAGCTCAAGGTCATGGGTGCCATTTGGAAAAGTCTTGAGTATGTTCATCTTTGGTATCACTTGCAAGTAAGGGCTTTGCAGTCGGGTGGAGTAGCCCTTCTGTCTTCATAGTATACTCCATCCTGTACAGCCCCGGGTGTTTCCTCTGTATGTTGCTCTATAACAGTGGTTTGATCTGTGGTTCTCCTGGCCCAGCCAGAGAGCCCTGTAGACACTGAACAGTTATTTTGAAGGCAGTGTGGCAGACTGGAAAAAGTCAGACGTGCTGGGCTAGAGATGTGTCTGACTTCCCGTAGGAAATTCATCAGGCTCAAGGCCTTGTGGAAAATTGCTGAGTAGTGACTTAGTGAAAGGCAGATTCTCTCTCTAGTAGAAGTTGGCAAACTTTTTCTGTAAAGGGCCAGATAATAAATAATTTTGGCTTTGTGGACCGTATGGTCTCTGTCCAAAATATTCAACTCTGGAATCATAGCTAAAGCAGCCATTAAAAATATGTAAAGGAATGGATACCACTGTGTTTCAATAAAACTTTATTTATAAAACAGGTGCAGGGGGCTGACTTCGGCCTGTGGACCATAGTTTGGCTACTTGTGTCTTTGAGCCTTGGGGAATCTTGTGTAAAATGGGGAGATGGATAGTAGTCCCTACCTAAGGTAATATGTTAGAATCCAGTTAGAATATAGAGATGAATATTTTATTTTTAAATAAACTATACGTGTAGGTGGTTGTGTCTGGGAGTTGATTTTTCATGTGAAATTCAAATACCTTGAGAGATACAATGGCCTTTCTATAGCTTAGGCAAGTCCAGTTTTCTGGGTGAGAGTAAAAATATTCATATATATTTTTTTCTGTCTATCCAATAGTCCTGATGGAAAGAAGCTTGCATGAGTCAACTGTCAATGAGTAAGAAACTTGGAGACTAAATTTCTCCAGGAATGTGTGAGAAGTGGGAGTGGAGAGAACTGAGAGGTGGGAGAAAGGAAAGGTCTTTGGCCATATATGCCTGGACTTTGCTAAACTGCCTCTCTTAGCATAATGATTTGCACAAAGCCATTTGGCTTGGGAAATATCCTTCAGTTTCTCTGTCTCAAAGTGTGCACAGTTGCCTTTGGCTAGCTGTTAGGGAGGAGGGCTTAGCTAAGAATTAATTTCTCAGGAAGGCAAGAGAGAAGAGAACCTTCCAGGAGGCTTGACCTGGGAAGTGGCAGAACTTCCAGGAGGGGAAGCTTGGCATGTGATAGTGCTGTCAGTCAAGGCTGTGCAGGGTGAGTGTGGGTGTCTGGGAGCAGCTGTGCTGTCTCCTGGGCTCAAATCCAGGAGACCTTCCTCATCCTGGGACCTACCCACAGAAAGAGAACCAGCAGCTGGTATCGACTGATTGGCTAGTCTTGTGTTGATTTGTCAGATTTAAATGAGAAATCTTTTTTTTTTAAAATGGCTGGTCAGCTTTTCCTTTTAAAGTAGGAAATAACAGTGCAGGACCAGAGGGTCACAAGCAGCTGGCTTCATTTTACTTACAACCCACGATCTAATTTTAGGAAGAAAGATTAGAAAGCTGCTTCTTTGCTTCTGTGTTTCACATATGTCCAGATATTAGCATTTAAGTGGTCAAAATGTGATATCTCTCTTAAAAGCTGTGGCTAACATTTTTAAAAATTGGAGTGTAGTTGATTTACAATGTTAGTTTCTGGTGTACAGCAAAGTGAATCAGTTTTATATATATATGCCTTATATATGTGTGTGTATATATATGTATATTCTTTTTCCTATTCTTTTTCATTATGGTTTATTACAGGATGTTGACTATAATTCCCTGTGCTATACAGTAGGACCTTGCTGTTTGTTCATTCTATATATAATAGTTCACATCTGCTAGTCTGAAACTCCCAATCCAACCCTCCTCATCTCCCCTCCCCCCATGGCAACCACAAGTCTGTGAGTCTGTTTCTTTTCGTAGATAAGTTCATTTGTACCATTTTTTTAGATTTTACATATAAGTGATATCATATGGTATTTGTCTTTCTGATTTCACTTAGTACGATAATCTCTAGGTCCACCCATGTAGCTGCAAATGGCATTATTTCATTCCTTTTATGGCTGAGTGGTGTTCTATTGTGTATATGTAGCACATCTTCTTTATTCATTTATCTGTCAATGGACATTTAGGTTGTTTCCATGTCTCAGCTATTGTCCATGTCTTAGCTATGAACATAGGGGTGCATGTATCTCTTCAAATTATAGTTTTGTCCAGATATATGCCCAGGAGTGGGATTGCATATGGCAACTCTATTTTTAGCTTTTTGAGGAACCTCCATACTGTTCTCCATAGTGGCTGCACCAATTTACATTTCCACCAACAGTGTAGGAAGGTTCCCTTTTCTCCACACCCTCTCCAGCATTTGTTATTTGTAGACTTTTTGATGATGGCCATTCTGACTGGTGTGAGGTGGTACCTCATTGTAGTTTTGATTTGCATTTCTCTCATAATTAGCAATGTTGAGCATCTTTTCATGCATATGATGGCCATCTGTATGTCTTCTTTGAAGAAATGTCAATTTAGGTCTTTTGCCCATTTTTTGATTGGGTTGTTTGTTTTTTTGTTATTGAGTTGTATGAGCTGTTTGTATATTTTGGAAACTAAGCCCTTATTGGTTATATCATTTGCAGATATTTTCTCCCAGTCTGCAGGTTGTGCTTTCATTTTGTTTATGGTTTCCTTTGCTGTGCAATAGGTTATAAGTTTGATTAGGTCCCATTTGTTTATTTTTGCTTTAATTTCTATTGCGTGGCTAACATTTTTATATTGTTAAATGGCTTTACTAGAGTAAAGCAAATTGGCCCGATCTCAGAATATTAGACACAGATTCCCTAGAGATGCGTTTAGAGGATGTGAGAACATTTTTTTCTTTTTCTGTGACTTCAAAAGTCTACAACTTTAAATTGCTTTGTGCGTATCATACTTTATCTATTTAATAGACAGCCCAGTTGAAAGACACATCTCTTAGGTCTTGGGAACGAGTGTAAAGAATCTGAATGCTGCTTTCAATGGCGAGGAAATGATTGTGTGATGTCTACAGAATGTGTAGACACATCCAGACAAGCATGGGCACCGATATAGGGAATCCCATTTATTACTGAAATGTATGCCACTTGGAAATGTTCTTTATTATTAATAATGATAAGTGGTTCAGAGACTTCTAATTTTCTCATTATCAAAAGCAAACAGAAGTAGTATCTTTCAAATAACAGCCCTGAGTTGAGCTGGGTGGGTGCTTCTGCTCCACTTGGTCATTTAGTTTTCCTCTATGCTGTTGCTCTACCTTCACCATCCTGTGATGTAGCCCTCATCTGCTTGATGTAATCCTCATCTGTTTGGTGTGTGTTGTTTGTGTATGCATCATTATAAGAATATGCATTTATTCCATGGGGCTCTATAAAGCTATGTTAATTGTAAGTGGAAAAAAATGCAGCTCTATAACATTCTTTCCTGATATCTTTTCCAGGACAAACCTCTGATTTACACTGTCCTTTTTTAAGGGGTAAATCTTTTGCAGGCCCATCCTTCCTGAGTCCTCACTTCCTCACAGCAAGCTACAAAGCTGGTGTTACAGAGGTTGGCGTTCTAAGGGGCTCAATGATGAGCCCACAATGCAGGGAAGGAGCTGGAAGTTGCTACGAATAATGAGAAAAGCAAATGGGATGAGAGTACCAGTGACAACAGATAGCTTGGTCTTCTGTAAATTAGGTTTGTCCAGAGCAACAGAAGCTAGAATAAACTCAAAGTGAAATTCCATCTTCAGGCTCATGTTACCTTCAGAAGCAATTGAAAAGGCTAAAAAGTAACCTAAGCCACTTTCTAATCAGGAATATTCTTTATGGGTAATGTCACCAGCGAGAGCTAAGACCTAAGCTGTTCCCTTTTCGATGGTAGTAGTTGGCTTTGATCATGGGTACACCCACAGCCTGCCACCTCCTCATTTCTGGGTACCTTGGCTAGAGAAACTATCCATGATATTTTTCTATTTTTCTAGCAGAACCTCTGTGCTCTCTACTGTGCACATCTTTTTTTTTTTTTTTAACATCTTTATTGGACAGTAATTGCTTTACAGTGGTGTTAGTTTCTGCTTTATAACAAAGTGAATCAGCTATACATATACATATTTCCCCATATCTCCTCCCTCTTGCATCTCCCTCCCACCCTCCCTATCCCACCCCTCTAGGTGGTCAAAAAGCATCAAGCTGATCTCCCTGTGCTATGTGGCTGCTTCCCACTAGCTAGCTATTTTACATTTGGTAGTGTATATATGTCCATGCCACTCTCTCACTTTGTCCCAGCTTACTGTTCCCCTTCCCCGTGTCCTCAAGTCCATTCTCTTCTTCTGCGTGTTTATTGCTGTCCTGCCCCTAGGTTCTTCAGAACTTTTTCTTTCTTTCTTTCTTTTTTTTTTTTTTAAAAAAAAACTGTTCTCCATAGTGGCTGTATCAATTTACATTCCCACCAACAGTGCAAGAGGGTTCCCTTTTCTCTACACCCTCTCCAGCAATTATTGTTTGTAGATTTTTTGATAATTGTTTGTAGATTTTTTGATAATGGCTATTCCGAATGAGGTGCTACCTCGTTGTGGTTTTGATTTGTATTTCTCTAATGATTGGTGATGTTGAGCATCCTTTCATGTGTTTGTTGGCAATCTGTATATCTTCTTTGCAGAAATGTCTGTTTAGGTCTTCTGCCCATTTTTGCATTGGGTTGTTTGTTTTTCTTGATATTGAGCTGCAGGAGCTGATTGTAAACTTTGGAGATTAATCCTTTATCAGTTGCTTCATTGGCAAATATTTTGTCCCATTCTGAGGGTTGTCTTTTCGTCTTGTTTATGGTTTCCTTTGCTGTGCAAAAGCTTTGAAGTTTCATTAGGTCCCATTTGTTTATTTTCGTTTTTATTTCTATTTCTCTAGGAGGTGGGTCAAAAAGGATCTTGCTGTGATTCATATCATAGAATTTTCTGCCTATGTTTTCCTCTAAGAGTTTTATAGTGTCTGGCCATACATTTAGGTCCTTAATCCACTTGGAGTTTATTTTTGTGTATGGTGTTAGGGAGTGTTCTAATTTCATTCTTTTACATGTAGCTGTCCAGTTTTCCCAGCACCACTTATTGAAGAGGCTGTCTTTTCTCCATTGTATATGCTTGCCTCCTTTATCAAAAATAGGGTGACTGTCTGTGCATGGGTTTATCTCTGGGATTTCTATCCTGTTCCATTGATCTATATTTGTTTTTGTGCCAGTACCATACTGTCTTGATTACTATAGCTTTGTAGTATAGTCTGAAGTCCAGGAGCTTGATTCCTCCAGCTCTGTTTTTCTCAAGATTGCTTTGGTTATTTGGGGTCTTTTGTGTTTCCATACAAATTGTGAAATTTTTTGTTCTAGTTCTGTGAAAAATGCCGTTGGTAGTTTGAAAGGGATTGCATCGAATCTGTAGATTGCTTTGGGTGTATAGTTATTTTCACAATGTTGATTCTTCCAATCCAAGAACATGGTATATCTCTCCATCTGTTTGTTTCATCTTTAATGTCTTTCATCAGTGTCTTATAGTTTTCTGCATACAGGTCTTTTATCCCCTTGGGTGGGTTTATTCCTAGGTATTTTATTCTTTTTGTTGCAATGGTAAATGGGAGTGTTTCCTTAATTTCTCTTTGTATAAACATCACTATCTGAAGTTGACAGGCCTTGGGCTTCACTTCATACTCAAGAGGCACAACTCTCTCAGATTTTAAGTGAAAGGGTATAGTTTGTTTAAGCCTTATTCAGGATAAGTTGGAAGAAAAGGTGGTCTCTGGGTGTTTAAAATGGCTTGTTTTCCCTAAGATAAGCTCTGAGAAGCGTTTTCATTGGCTGACATATTTCCTGGCAAAACAACACCAAAAAAAAAATTAGTTCTAGGGGTGGGTAGCAAGGCATGGGGGGATAAGTGTGGTCTTTAGAATCAGACAGAATTGGGTTCTGATCCTAACAGTTCCAAACACCAGCTATTCAATCGCTGGAGACAACGAAGTGTACCCAAGTATGCATTTCTCCTACCTTCTTTTGAAAATAGAGAATGGGACATCACTTTTCAGGTTGGGACTCTATTTCCCAAGCCCTTTGAATTTAGGTGTGGGCAAATAATTATGTACTCCCAAAGGAATGTGAGTGGAAGTGGTATATGAAATATCAGTATCCCCTCCTTAAAGGAAATCACCAGTCCTTCATGACTTGTCTCTATTCATTCTGATGGGTTGATACACTGACGTGACCCTGAAGAGCCAACTCTCATCAGGCCAATGAGCACTGCAATGTAGAGAAGCATAGAGCAACAATGTAGGAGGAACCTGGGTCCCTGAATGATCACATGGAACAGAGCTGATCACTGATTGTAGCCCACCTATCTCTGTACTGTTTGTTAACCAAGAGAGAATAGAACGGTCTTATCTTTGAGTCACTGTATTATTTAGTCTAGCTTATGTTCTAATGAATAATTTGACTGAGAAAGTTACTTGTCTGCCTCTCAGTTTTTTCATTTGCAAAATGAGGAAACTATATTGCTCATCTTATTTACAAGCTTATTGTGGGGATTACACAAATAAATGACTAGTAGTGTGTTTGTTGTATGTTCTGTGTTTGCCTAGTACTATTATTGTTTACACGTGCATGTAAGTCTACCAGGAAAGCATAGAGTTTCAAGATGGGTGAAATATAGGTCTATACTGTTTTTACTTTTTGTGCCATGACTAGGTTGACCAACCAACCGTTCTTATTTTCCTAGGACTGATGGGGTTTCTGGGAGGTGGGACTTTCAGTGCTAAAACAAAGGCAGTCCTAAGGAAAACCATAAAAAACTGGTTACTCTATTCACAACACACCAACTGGAGAAGTTCTTTGCAGTAAATCTGATTTTGAAGTAGCATGCATCCAAACTCTCTCTCTGGATCTGATGGGAATTTAACCCACTGATGCTGATTCTACAGTTTATATAATTTCTTTTCTTTGAAACACTCATTATCATAGATAAGAAGTGCTTTGTACATACCTTTGACATTACTAAGTAGTGCATTGCCACCCTGAAGAAGTAGATGTTGTCATCCTTTTGTATTTAGGAAAGGTAGTGTGTAGCAAAAGGCAAATGGTGACACAGTCATTGAGTCCTTTGGGGAACTTTATGACCAAATCTAATTGACTACTAGGTGATCACATTGATGGTTCCACACATTGAGAAGATAATAGAAATACTGATTTGCTTTGCTAGGGTAAATTTGGTTCCCTTATTATGAATATAGTTTCATTTAGAGGAGGAGAGGCCACAGTATAGCTTACTTATCCTTAAGACCGAGCTCACTGGTCCACTGTGCTTTGCTTATGCTGTATCTTAAATTGGAATTTAAATTTGCCTACTAATAAATTGACTTTGTGAGCTTTGACTTGTGAGAGCCTAGAGGACAAAATCTAGGTTATTTTTTCTTGATGGGATTTCCTTCATATTTTACTCATTTCCCCCCCCCTCTTCCTGAGTATGAAGAAAATTATAGTTATATCCTAGGTCAGGTCTGAGCTCGTTCCTCCAAGCATGACTCAGTGTCTCCAGCAGTCATTTGAATACCAAGCACTTACATCTTACATTCTGGAAGGGAGTGCACTGGGGCAGTGTGATGAACCAGGACTGTGTGTCCTCTGGAATTGCTATTCACCTTTAATTCTGGAACTTTTTTTGTTGGTCTTTCTAACTGTTATAATAACTTGATAGTGATATTTTCCAGGATTTACTGGCATTATTTCTAGAAGTACCTGGAAGAAATCTTCATCTTAAGTGCAATCCTATGGGAACAATAGCCCCTTTGGCAGCAGAAATGAATACTATGAAATCAACAGCAAGTGCAAGGCCAGTGTCACTGTGGGGTTGTGATGGTCACTGTTGTTCATTTCATTGGACTGGTCAGCTATCGGGGTGTCCCCCACCCCTCAACTTTCCCAAGCTTCGTGCTGGACCAAAAAGAATGCTATTTGCCAAATATAAGACAACCATGATTTGCCAAGGATATGAGTGCTGTACGTAGGGAGGCAGTTCATTTCTGTCTAGGGAAGGAGTTATCTGGCTTCACAAACTAAATTGCATTTTCATTGCCGAAAGCTATCACTTCCTTATCAAACAGATATTTGGGCTGTCTTTGCCAGAAAATCAACCTGATAAATGTTGCATACTTTTATAATGTTTCCTTCTGGCACCATAATGTTGTGACTTAGCTTGTGCAATATTTATGTGAGGTGAAGTACAGGTCTGGGAACTAACTTTTTGGGTCAACAATCAGAGGACTGTTATTAACTAGAAAAAGAGAATGTAGTTCCTCATAAACTTGCCTTCTCCATTTTCGATGGCAAGAAAAAGCTCTTACTGTACTAATGGAATCTTAAACTATACACACACACACACACACACACACACACACATACATATAGTTTATGATTTATAAAGATCCCTATATGGCTAGAGACATGTTTTTCTTAAATTTGGGAGCTTAGGGCATTTCTGTTAAGTTTCCTGTATCAGAGAATTTGAAGTGAGATGAATCCCTTTGCTTCTAGCACTCTGATAATTTTGTAAAATTATTGAGAAGAAATATCTTAGAGGGTTGCATGTATTACCTTTGAGAATCTGAAAGAAAAATAGGTATTTTAACTTCATTGCAAAAGTTTATTAAGTAGATTTAAATATCTTGTCAGCGTTGTTTTCTATTGGAACTCAGTTTTCTTGTCTCCTGTATGTTTTATATGGTATTAATGCTATCATTGTTATCACTACACTGTGTAAAAACTGGGATGGAGCATAAAGAAAGAGCTACTATCAAAGAATTTATAATCTAGTTGGTAAGACAGGGCTTAAACTTGCAGCTTTTCCCGTAATATATATTGGTAACATATGGGCCAAATTTCTGGTTCTATGTGAACTGTTAATATTGGACTGGGAAAGTCACATTTTAGCCTAGTGTATGGACCAGAGAGCAGAGATTGAGAGATTAGGGGTAGAAGCTGACTACTCAGAAAGCAAATATGGATATTCGCAACCAGATTAAGCAATTGCGAGACCCAAAATTGAGGGAGCAGTCTATGGGGAAAACTGATAGAAGAAAATGAACAGCCTAGTCGGGGAACAAGACAGATTTACTGGAAAATTTAAATTGGACAGCTGTTTTTTTTCCCCCTTTTTGTGTTGCCTTTCTCCCTTCACAGATCTAGAGATCCCCTTTTGGTCTTTGTCTTGTTGGCTACTGATAGCAAGTATATTGTGTGATTGGGAAAGGTTCCATAGAGGAAATGGGACTCTAACTTGAGTTTGATAGATTGGAAGAATTTAGACAGGAAGAAGAAGAAACAGGGCTGCATATCAGATGGGAGGCAAGTGGGGACTAAGTGAAGGTGGGAAGAACATGTGCCTGGGGCCCAGTGATGAGGTTATATTGGAGCAGCAGGGGATTTATGTAAGGGGGGTGGTGGGATAGGTGGGCTGGAGCCACATCGTGGTCAGCTTAAACAGTCAAGGCTGGATTTCATCACTCAGGCAGTGCAGAGCGTGGCTAAGTGTGAAGATTGACATGGTTCCTAGTTCATGTCTTTTATTAACTCTTATACTGTTACTTGCTTTCTGGTTTGTTGAAGCAGTAGCTCAGACAACATTTGACACAATAACGTCTGTCAAAGTGGCTGACCATAAAAACTGCAGACCACCTTCATCTGAAGGACACTCCCAACAAAGGTGACCGATGTTGCCAGCCTACTCTTATTTCTTTTATGCTTATTCTTTTAGGGAGTGGTGTAAGAGCTATTCTTCCTTTTCTTTGTACCACCACGAAGTCTCAACACAAGATGAAGGGTGCACTCATTTTGAAGGCTGTAGTCAGAGTATGTCCAGTTTCCTGTTGCTCGCCAGCAAACTTTC
Organism: Neophocaena asiaeorientalis asiaeorientalis; assembly: GCF_003031525.2. NCBI lineage: Eukaryota > Metazoa > Chordata > Mammalia > Artiodactyla > Phocoenidae > Neophocaena > Neophocaena asiaeorientalis. The sequence goes on from NW_020185324.1 coordinate 1,995,258, forward strand.
AAATATGTAGTATGGAATTGTTAGTCACCATGCTGTACATTACATCTCCATGATTTTATAATGGGAAGTTTATGCCTTTTGACCCCCTTGTATCCCCCTGCCTGTGGCAACAACCTATCTGTTCTCTGTATCTATGAGCTTGTTGTGTTTTTTTAAAAAAATCTACATACAAGTGAGATTATATGGTATTTGTCTTTGTCTGACTGATTTCACTTATCATAATGCTCTCAATGTCCATCTATGTTGTTGCAAATGGCAAAATTTCATTCTTTTTCATGGCCAAATAATATAATATTCCTCTGTGTGTATATTACATTTTATTTCTTTATTCATCTTTTGATAGACAGTTTGTTTTTGTTTTCATATCCTGGCTATTGTAAACATTGCTGCAATGAACATGGGGGTGCATATGTCTTTTTTTTAAACATCTTTATTAGAGCATAATTGGTTTACAATGTTGTGTTAGTTTCTGCTGTACAACAACGTGAATCAGCTATATGTATACATATATCCCCATATCTCTTCCCTCTTGTGTCTCCCTCCCACCCGCCTTATCCCACCCCTCTAGGTGGTCACAAAGCACTGAGCTGATCTCCCTGTGCTATGTGGCTGCTTCCCACTAGCTATCTGTTTTACATTTGGTAGTGTATATATGTCCATGCCACTCTCTTCATCCCAGCTTACGCTTCCCCCTCCCTGTGTCCTCAAGCCCTTTCTCTACGTCTTTGTCTTTATTCCTGTCCCGCCCACAGGTTCATCAGAACATTTTTTTTTTAAGATTCCATATATATGTGTTAGCATGTAGTATTTGTTTTTCTCTTTCTGACTTACTTCACTCTGTATGACAGAGTCTAGGTCTGTCCACCTCACTACAAATCACTCAATTTCGTTCCTTTTTATGGCTAATATTCCATAGTATATATGTGCCACATCTTCTTTATCCATTCATCTGTCGATGGACACTTAGGTTGCTTCCATGTCCTGGCTATTGTAAATAGTGCTGCAATGAACATTGTGATACATGACTCTTTTTGAATTATGGTTTTCTCAGGGTATATGCCCAGTAGTGGGATTGCTGGGTCATATGGTAGTTCTATCTTTAGTTTTTTAAGGAACCTCCATACTGTTCTCCATAGTGGCTGTATCAATTTACATTCCCCCCGACAGTGCAAGAGGGTTCCCTTTTCTCCACACTCTCTACAGCATTTATTGTTTGTAGACTTTTTGTTGATAGCCTTTCTGACTGGTGTGAGGTGATACCTCATTGAAGTTTTGATTTGCATTTCTCTAATGATTAGTGATATTGAGCATCCTTTCATCTGTTTGTTGGCAATCTGTATGTCGTCTTTGGAGAAATGTCTATTTAGGTCTTCTGCCCAATTTTGGATTGGGTTGTTTGTGTTTTTGATACTGAGCTGCATGAGCTGCTTGTATATTTTGGAGATTAATCCTTTGTCGGTTGCTTCATTGGCAAATATTTTGTCCCATTCTGAGGGTTGTCTTTTTGTCTTGTTTATGGTTTCCTTTGCTGTGCAAAAGCTTTTAAGTTTCATTAGGTCCCATTTGTTTATTTTTGTTTTTATTTCCATTTCTCTAGGAGGTGGGGCAAAAAGGATCTTGCTGTGATTTATGTTAGAGTGTTCTGCCTATGTTTTCCTCTAAGAGCAACATGTATCTTTTTAAGTTAGTGTTTTTGTTTTCTTCAGATAAATACCCAGAAATGGAATTGCTGATTCACATGGTAGTTCTACTTTTGAGCAACCTCCATATTGTTCTCCCCAGTGGCTGCACCAATTTACATTCCCACCAACAGTGCAAAAGGGTCCATTTTCTCCACATCCTCACCAACACTTGTTATTTGTTGCCTTTTTGATAATAGCCTTTCTGACCGGTGCAAGGTGATATCTCGTAGTTTTGATTTGCATTTCTTTGATGATTAGTGATACTGAGCATCTTTTCATGTAACTGTTGGCCATCCATATGTCTTCTTTGGAAAAATATTCAGATTTCCCACGTTTTTTTAAGTCGAATTGATTGTTTTGTGGCTAATGAGTTGTTTGAGTTCTTTATATATCTTGGATATTAACTCCTTATTAGATACATGATTTGCAAATATTTTCTTCCATTCTGTAGGTTGTGTTTTCATTTTGTTGATGATTTCCTTTGCTGTGCAGAAGCACTTTAATTTGATGTAGTCCGACTTGTTTATTTTTTCTTTTGTTGCCTTTGTTTTTGTTGTCAGATCCAAAAAATTATCACCAAGACCAAAATCAAGGAGCTTATTACCTACGTTTCCTTCTAGGAATTTTATGGTTGCAGGTCTGACATTCAAGTCTTTAATCCATTTTGAGTTTTTTTCCTGTGTGTGGTGTAAGACAGTGATCCAGTTTCATTCTTTTCCATGTGGCTGTCCAGTTTTCCCAACATGATTTGTTGAAAAGACTGTCCCTTTTCTATTGTAAATTCTTGGCTCCTTTGTCATAAACTAATTGACCATATATGTGTAGGTATTTTTCTGGACTCTCTATTTTCTTCTGTTGATTTATGTGTTTGTTTTTATGCCCGTACTGTACTGTCTTGATTATTATAGTTTTGTAATATAGTGTGAAATAAGGGAGTGTAATACCTGTAGCTGTGTTATTCTTTCTCAAGTTGGCATTGGCTCTTTGAGGTCTTTTGTAGTTCCATATGAGTTTTAGGATTGTTTGTCCTATTTCTGTGAAAAATGCCGTTGGAATTTTGATGGGGATGGCATTGTGTATCAATAGATGGCTTTGGGGAGTGTGGACATTTTAATAGTGTTCTTCCAGTCTATGAGCATGGAATATCTTTCCATTTATTTGTGTCTTCTTCAGCTTCTTCCATTAACGTCATACAGTTTTCAGTAACACGTGTATTTCTTTCCCACGATGTACATCGCAACCTTAGGGACACTAAGCAGCACTTCAGCGCTGTGGTTGGGGGGCATTTTAAACAGCGAGATCACCAAAGAAAAAGCACAGAAATAGAATGTGAAAAGAATACTTGTCTGAAGTATGACAGATGAAACAAGAAGGCAGAGCACTGTTTTGTTTAACCTCCGGTAAGAACATGTGCTTTGAGTGACTCACAGTTTTCACTGGTCTGCACGTCTGTTAATGACCGTAAAGGCCCTGTGAGTATTGATTTTGAGGTTACAAATAAATTTTATTGAGTAGGTGAATTCACAAATACAGAACCCACAAATAGTGAGAACCAACTGTATAACATTTATTGAGTACTTACTTGTAAGTCAAATACTGGGTTAAGAAACTAATTTTAGGTAAGCCCCATAATAAACTCATTTTATAGATAAGGAAGCTGACTAAAGGAAACACTGCTGGTAGGTGGTAGATTATGTACCCACACCTGTGGCTCTAGAGTGTGCTTATAAGCAATATGTTAGATGGAGGAGACTGAGACTAGAGGTGAAGTTATTCAAGCTGTCTCAAATAGGAAATGATAGGGCCAGGACTTAAATCCTTCCTCTAACTCAAAATCATGTTCATAACAGACTGTATCATGGAGGGGATGGTGAATGGGAAGAAAGGAAAGGTTGTAAATATCAGAACACAGGGCTTATGCCAGTTGGAGTTTTGTCCCTGGAACTATGAGATGTAATCTAGCAGTTCTGCAGTTTGGCTTCTGGGTGTTGCTTTGTCAAGACTCTAATACACAAAGGTAAAAACATTCATCTTGAGTTTTTAAAGTCAAAAGACATCTAATTTGAGTTGGTGTCTGAAGACATAGTGAAGTAGAACTGGGCATCTTGTTTTAAAATTTTTCTTTTTTAAAAAATTTTATTTATTTATGTTATACAGCAGGTTCTTGGTATTTAGCTATTTTATACATGTTAGTGTATATATTGTCAACCCCAATCTCCCAATTTATCCCACCGCCACCCCTGCTGCCCCCACTTTCCCCCTCTGGTGTCCATATGTTTGTTCTCTACATCTGTGTCTATTTCTGCCTTGCAAACTGGTTCATCTGTACCATTTTTCTAAGTTCCACATACATGCGTTAATAAACGATATTTGTTTTTCTCTTTCTGACTTACTTCACTCTGTATGACAGTCTCTAGGTCCAACCACGTCTTTACAAATGACCCAATTTTGTTCCTTTTTATGGCTGAGTAATATTCTATTGTATATATGTACCACATCTTCTTTATCCATTCATCTGTTGATGGGCATTTAGGTTGCTTCCATGACCTGGCTTAAAATTTTTCTTGAAGGAGGAGGGGGTTTTACTCTTTTCTGTCCGTTCTGTTGTGTCTCTTACTTTTGACTCTTAAAAGTTTGGAGATACTAGAAGGGTTAAGTAAATCTGGTGACCTAGAAAATTCTCTGGACTTCCTCTTTAATTTGTGGACTCTCTCTTTCATTTGTGAACAATGTTAAGGAAAATAATAACCTCTCCCTTTGAACAAGGAAAAATGGACACCTTTCTTGTGGAAGAGCACGTTTTTGTAGATATTTTGGGGGGGTGATCTTGAAATAGGCATTAGATGTATTATATATACTAGGAAATGTAGCCCACGTACATAATCAAGGATATTCACCAATATTTGGCTCTAAGAATGTTCTTTGAAGAGAAATGTCATCTACATATCTGTATCTTAATATATCTCAAACATTGGAAACAACCAAAATGTCCAACAATAGTAGACTTGTTAAATAAACTATAAATGAAGCACCGTAAGCTTATGCCAGTTGGAGTTTTGTCCCTGGAACTATGAGATGTAATCTAGCAGTTCTGCAGTTTGGCTTCTGGGTGTTGCTTTGTCAAGACTCTAATACACAAAGGTAAAAACATTCATCTTGAGTTTTTAAAGTCAAAAGACATCTAATTTGAGTTGGTGTCTGAAGACATAGTGAAGTAGAACTGGGCATCTTGTTTTAAAATTTTTCTTTTTTAAAAAATTTTATTTATTTATGTTATACAGCAGGTTCTTGGTATTTAGCTATTTTATACATGTTAGTGTATATATTGTCAACCCCAATCTCCCAATTTATCCCACCGCCACCCCTGCTGCCCCCACTTTCCCCCTCTGGTGTCCATATGTTTGTTCTCTACATCTGTGTCTATTTCTGCCTTGCAAACTGGTTCATCTGTACCATTTTTCTAAGTTCCACATACATGCGTTAATAAACGATATTTGTTTTTCTCTTTCTGACTTACTTCACTCTGTATGACAGTCTCTAGGTCCAACCACGTCTTTACAAATGACCCAATTTTGTTCCTTTTTATGGCTGAGTAATATTCTATTGTATATATGTACCACATCTTCTTTATCCATTCATCTGTTGATGGGCATTTAGGTTGCTTCCATGACCTGGCTTAAAATTTTTCTTGAAGGAGGAGGGGGTTTTACTCTTTTCTGTCCGTTCTGTTGTGTCTCTTACTTTTGACTCTTAAAAGTTTGGAGATACTAGAAGGGTTAAGTAAATCTGGTGACCTAGAAAATTCTCTGGACTTCCTCTTTAATTTGTGGACTCTCTCTTTCATTTGTGAACAATGTTAAGGAAAATAATAACCTCTCCCTTTGAACAAGGAAAAATGGACACCTTTCTTGTGGAAGAGCACGTTTTTGTAGATATTTTGGGGGGGTGATCTTGAAATAGGCATTAGATGTATTATATATACTAGGAAATGTAGCCCACGTACATAATCAAGGATATTCACCAATATTTGGCTCTAAGAATGTTCTTTGAAGAGAAATGTCATCTACATATCTGTATCTTAATATATCTCAAACATTGGAAACAACCAAAATGTCCAACAATAGTAGACTTGTTAAATAAACTATAAATGAAGCACCGTACACATGATGTAATAGCAAATGCAAAGGCTTTTGTATTTACTTTACATATATTATCTCATTAATCTTCATAGCAACTTTTGAGAACGTTTTAATGATATTAAAATATATTCATGACGTTTTTAAGAGAAAAAAGTTGCAAAACATGTACATGTATTACAATTTTTATATAAAAATGTGTCTTTGCCTTTCTAAAAAAACTAAAATATAAACAAATATTTAGTATGGTTTTCTCTGAGAAGTATGATCATAGATGAATTTTAGTTTTTCTTTTTACTAATATAATGGGTGAAAAATATAATTGCTTTCTTATCTTTTGCTTTAAAATCTAGTCTGCTAATCTTTGTCTTTTAATAGGAGCATATAGTTCATTTATTCAAATATTTGAATTTATTTGAATTTATATCATTTGAATTTATATCATATTTTATAGCCTTTATTTGGTCTATTAGTCTGATCTTTTATGTTTTTCTTCTTTATTTACTTTTTTCAGTTGATATTTTCATTTCTTTTTTCTTTTACTGGACTGTTTCTACTCCTTCAGTGATTACTTGTGAAATTAGTACATATACATCTCACTTATCAAAGTCTAAAATCAATCAGTGTCTTCTTTTTAAACAAGACAAGGCCTTTAGAGATAATTTACTCCAGTTACCCTACTCTTGAATTATATAGCGTCATTGTCATGTATTTTATTTTTATAACAAGACATTATCATTTTTATTTAATGTGGTCCATGTATGTTTTATTTTACTCATGTATTTTTCATGTTCTTTGTTCTTCATTCTTTCTGTATCTTTAACCTGCTATCTATAATTATCCTTCCTCTGCTTGAAAGACATCCTTTAGGACTTCCTTCTGCTGGTGGCACACTATCTTAGTTTTTATTTGGGTCGAAGTATCTTTATTTCACTTTCATTCTTGAAGGATATTTTGCCAAGTATGGATCTTGAGGTTACCAGCTTTCTTTGAGCGCATTGAAGATATGGTACATTTTTCTGGCTTCCATTATATCTTTCAGTCTAACAGACACCCCCTTGAATATAATTGTTTTGTTTGTCTCTGGTTACTTTCAAGATGTTCTTTTAGATTTAAGTGTTCTGCGGTATCTGTGTGATTTTCTTTTTAATTATCCTGCTTGGGATTTGTTAACCTTCAACATATGGATGACCTAAAAATAAACCTTTTCCCCAACGTACTTCCATTCTTCCAATCAGGACTGGAAGCAAAATGCTCAGCTGTTGAGTGGAGGAAGAAAAATAAAAGCTCTGAAAAAAAAAAAAAAAAGGGCATGATCATGGCACCCTTGAATCATGTTTGCAGCCAAACTACACACTACTTGAGTGGTCTGACAAAAACTAAGAAGCGAGTTTAAAGTAGTAGTAGACTGGTATCTCCCTCCTGCCCCCAGGCTTCTGACAGAAGCAAATGCAAATGCAGATCCCTTCTGGAGGAAACCACTTTCATTCTATTCAGGAAATTAGGCAACTTACTGTCATGGTTCTCTAAACATTTTAGGGCAAAAAGTCATCCAAAGTGAGAACCAACAGAAACAACATGTAACAGAAATGGGTCCATAAAGACTACAGATACTGGCATTCTTAGGCATAAAATATAACATTTATCATATTTAAAGAAATAAAAGACAAATTTTAAAATTCGTGGAGGGAGACCATAAAGAATATTAATCAGCCTTGTATTGAATCTGAAAGATGAATCATTTAAAAAAATTAATGTGTTTAACACATTAAAGATCTGATGAGCACATATGCGCTCTTCTGTCTGCTTGGATTCTAATTATATGGGAGTGGTGGTATTTGAGCCTACTTTCTATGAATGCCACTTAAAGAAAACTCATTGTATGTTACTTTGAAGAATGATAAACCATTTCACCCTTTTTCTGATATAATTCTAGAAATTGGGAGTCTTATATCGGCAAAGCAATGTGCTAGGTACTTTAAGGGAATAAGTGAATATATGTGGTTTGCCCTTTCAAGAAAACTCGAAACAATGAAAGAATAAGACACATATAAAAAGCTCAGATAAAAAATAGACTATATGTTATATGAGAATCAATGGCATGTAGGTATACAACATGGGGATTTTGGAGGGATATTAATTCCAAAGGCAATGCAATCGATAATAATGGTTTTTAGAGGAATCTTTTTTCAGGGTGAGTGCTGTTACTTTTTCAAAAGAAATTTCTTGACAGATCATTGCAAGTGGAAGCTAAGATCCCAAGTGTCCTGAATGAATTGCCCTACTCAGGACAAAGCAAGAAAAAAAATTTTTTTTTTTTTGGTTGTAAGAGGGACAAAGAGAGAGAGAGGGAAGGAGGGAGCGGGGGAGGGAGAGCTTGACATGGAGCCAGGAGGTGATGCAAGGTTGCATATTTCTCAGTGTAATTCCTCCCTAAGAACTGCTAAATCTTCAGTAATGCCCAAAAAGATTCTTAAATGCTTAATATAAATACATTTCCCTAGACTGAGTTGTATGTTCTGGCTCCAGTGAGGCAGAATGGAAATGTTTTTCCTACAGTGAAATGGGAAAATAAGTGACAGGGACTCATGGATATCAGTAGGTTAACTTCTCTGAGGAGAAGGAGATGCCAGATGACATCTGTGTGATTTTAAGAAAGCTCTTGGGAGAGAGATGGTTTGAACTGGGACCTTGAAAGATGGGTTAGACTTCAGCAGGAAGCTTATGGGGAGCAGTGGGGGATATTCCAGGAGGAAGAATGAGCATAAGCAAAGGCACCAAGGATGGAAGATGCAGGGAGTCGTTACCATAGTCAGCAGCATGCCTACTGTGTTATACAAATCAGTCTAAGGGAAAAGCAGAGACTGGCCAAACTTGACATGGGCTGGTTAGGACAGAACCCAGGACTCCAGTTCCCCTGCAGTCCACCTGTTACCGAGTCTAAGCTTATACTTCTCGCCACACGACAGGCCAATAAATTGCGAGATGAATTGTTGGGGCAAGGAATAGTGACTTTATTTGGAAAGCAAGCAGACCAAGAAGATGATGGACTAGTGTCCTAAAGAACCATCTTGCTTGGGTTTGGATGCTAGTTTCTTCTATAGAGCAAAGAGGGGGAGGTGAGGAGGTATAGAGTAAAAAAGGTAGTCAGTTGTTGCAGTATTTCCTGGTTCTGGCCAGACTCTGGAGGGGATGTGTTAATTTCCTTTTTCCTGCAACCATTCACAAGTGGGCCTGGTCAGGATGTTTCCTGTGAGCTAAACTAAAGTATTTCACATTAAGCTCAGGCATGGGAGGCAGGGTTCCTAGAGATAAGCCATTATCTATACTTTAAGCTATAGGCAACATCCCTTTAGTGATTACCTTATAGCAAAAGTGATAGAATACAAAGGTTAAAGTAAAAGAAAAAATCCAATATGGTGTCAGATTTGTTCTTCCCTTTTACACTCCTGGTGTGTAGGTGGTTCTTACCTTGCTGTTACACTTGGAACCTGGATCTTTGTGGCTTCTTCTTGTTAGGGCTGCTCCTAAAGGATTGCTTTCTGCCTCCTGCAAACAATAGCGACAGCAGACTGGGTTTCAGGAATGGGGTACCCACAGTGGCCCACCATGCCATGCCCCATCTCCTGGTTACGATTAAGTTATCGTTTGGCACATTTTTGCTTGGATATGGCTTTCTGGAGTACCTTGGGAGATGTCAAACTCCATAACTGAGCCCTGGAACCAAAGCACTCATGCACAAATAAGTGAAAGCAGACCTGTCACTGGAGCCTGCCCCCTGAAATATGGCAGCCCACATCTATGAAAGTTACAAACCCCACTGTCTATCACCCGCCATAGACTCTCCATTGCTGCTGCTTGTCAGCTCATATGCAACCTGAATCACTTGACACTGGGGAAAAGGTGAAGTAAAAGTGCAATAAAACCTTCTGTCGACTGGCATTGCCCTTGAACGTGATACTCCCTTTCAAAGAACAATGTTTGAAACAGCCTACAGTTTCTGACAAACATGTAATTAATGACCATCAAATGCTTTTGATTAAAAAGAGCATGAATCTAAAGCCACATGGAAGGTGAATTTCTCTAGTTTTTTTCCTTTTTAAGGCGAGGAAGTTGCTTGTATCTTTGAGGGTTATTTAATAACCCTAGAACTTTGGTTCAGGGCATTGGAAATTTTTCCAATGCTGCATTGCAATCTATGTTTGATTTGCAAACATAGTTGCTCCTTCACCAAGTGGCCACTCAACTGAAGTCAAAAGTTATCTGATTACAGGAAACTAACTTGATCATTCTGGTTACTGTCAATATTTTGTAACCTTGTTCCAACCAAGCACACTTGGAAAATTTCGGTTTTCATCTTACTGTGTATATACAACTTGGGTAATATTGCCTCAGTTTTGGAAAGAGTTGAAATTTGAGAAGATGCCTTTGAGGCCTTTCAAAGTGGTTTACAATTTTTTTTTCACTGTATGAAAGAGTTGCAGGCCAGCACACTATGGCCCCAGTCTAATATGATAAATTAGTGATGCAGACTGTGTTTAGAGGCAAGATATGGAAAAGTTCCTTCATGCTAATTTCCTGCCCATTTGTAATCACTAGGTCTTAAAATTCCCCATATGTCTCTGTCAGGTAGGTAAAAGGGCCCCGTTACTTCGCTTCTGCTCAGACATTTCCCACACCTGGTTTTTGGTACAGTTCTAGAGTAGGAAGAGAGGAAGGTCTAAGGAAACAAAACAAGAGAAAATGCTTCCAGTTTGCAACATCAAATTTCATTACACTGGATCGTAAACAACCCCAATTATCAAAGTCTGTTCACAGTTAAAGTTACCTTTTGAAAAGCAGTTGTGTGTCCATTTCCCTGGGAGCAGATGGCAGTTGTGTGGAATCATTTCACTGTCCATTTTGGAGATTTATAAGAAGAGTGGGGTCATGTTTACAAAGCCTTTTGCTTTCCTCACCAAATCAGTTCCTTGTCAGCTTCCAGCCAGATCTCTGGAAGGGGTTAAGTAGGAGTCCAGGGGGACCACTTGACATTTGCTCCACTTATGACTTTTTGATCTTGTTGTTTTTGGCTTTTGAAGGGCAGGTCCACATTGAAGTGTGTGTGTGTGTGTGTGTGTGTGTGTGTGTGTGTGTGTGTGTGTGTGTGTGTGTGAGAGAGAGAGAGAGAGAGAGAGAGAGAGAGAGAGAGAGAGAGATGGGGCTTGGTCGTTGGTGGAGGGGAGAGAGAGAGGGGGACTTGGTCTGCTTTGGTGTGGGAGAGAAAAGGAAAACAACCCCATGATGACAGGTCAGATGGAGTCAAAATAACTTATTTAAAAAATTTGAGTGGAATTACATGCTATGAAATGATGATAATAGGCAGGAAAACACCAGGAGACTCATGTGTGAAACCCTTTGTGAATAGGAATGTAAACCTTGTGGGTGTTTTGCTATCATTAACCAACACTTTAACATGGGCATCAATGGAAACCAAATTACATAGTTCTTTCTGAGCCATGGCCAGTTAACTAAACCTCGGGCAGAGGTGGCAGATACTAATGCTAGTGGCTCTTGCCACTTACATCCTGTCTTTGTGCTTTCAGGCTGCTGTAACAAAAATACCATAGAGTAGGTGGCTTATAAACAACAGAGTTGTATTTCTCACAGTCCTGGAGGGGAAGTCCAAAGTCAAGGTGCTGGCAGATTCAGTGTCTGGTGAGGCTGCACTTCCTGGTTCATAGACAATTGTCTTTTAACTGTGATATTTCTGGGGCTTCTTTTATAAGGGCACTAATCCCATTCATGAGGGCTCCACCTTTATGACCCAGTCACCTCCCGAAGGCCCACCTCCAAATACATCACATTGGGGATTAGATTTCAACGTACGAATTTTCTGGGGAGGGGAAACACACATTTAGTTGATGGCACATCCTAAACTCAGGTCCTCATCTTCCCTGGTAGGGGGTGAGAAGAGAAATGAGGGAGAGGGAGTGGGGATGGGGAAAGAAAATTTGCCTAAAGCATTCCAAAGCCTAAGTGTGTTCTGAAGTACCTTGAAGAGTCGGGTAGAGAGAAGGTGACAGAGCAGTCATTGCTGCTGTAACATCGGGATTTGGGATGTCAGGGCAGCAGGCACCTCAGCCACTGCCTCGCCCGATACTGCCACTGGTTGGCTGTACAGCCCTCCTCTTGATCCTGAAAGGATAATAAGATGAAGGCCTGGGTGTGGTGAAGATGGTCTGGTTCACAAGTTTTGTTTTGTTTTGTTTTTTGGCATTAACAAGTCTCCCTGTCTTGACCACTCTCAAGTGCAGTCCCTGATTATGTTTTGTCTCTGACTTCTCTGGGGTTGAGATGTTCTCTTGGACTACTGTAAACATCCTATTCACTTATTCTCAGACATGAACAGAATTGGTTTATCTGAGTCTCCCCAGTACAACACCTAACCTAAGCGAGGGTGAGAAGCCATGTTTAGCTGTGGGGAGCAGGGAGAGTCAAGTCCAGGGTTTGGTAACAGGAAAGCTTGGATGGTGAAAAGGAGGATAGGATAACGCCACAGGCGGGCACATCATGTGGGCAACTGCAGTCCAGCTTTTGCTGGGACTTGGATGGCGTAAGGGAATCTGATAGCTCCAACTACACCCTAGGACTTCACATTTATGCAATGTCTGCAGTAAGTAATTACCATTTATATACTGGTTTACAGATCATGAAGTTGGCTTGTCCTCGTCACAGGCCTAGAAAGTGGTCAAGGTGAGATTTTTTTTTTTTTGCGGTACGCGGGCCTCTCATTGCTGCGGCCTCTCCCATTGTGGAGCACAGGCTCTGGACGCGCAGGCTCAGCGGCCATGGCTCATGGGCCCAGCTGCTCCGTGGCACGTGGGATCTTCCCAGACCGGGGCACGAACCCGTGTCCCTTGCATCAGCAGGCGGACTCTCAACCACTGCGGCACCAGGGAAGCCCTCAAGGTGAGATTTGAACCCAGGTTTCTCTAAGTCAGGAAATCAGTATCCTAAATCCTTTTTCCTGGTCCTGAGGGACTTGTTGGCTGAGGAGTTTTTCAACATGTGCTTTAGAGGTCAGATTCCACCAGAGGCGGCGGCCTGGCCCTTTAATGACAATCCCATTTATACCTAGAGTTGAAAGGGTTTTGTTTTCCAGTGAATTTTCTTTTTTTTTTGGTGGGGGAGGTATGTTATGTGTGGCTGATTTAAGCAGAACCTGCCCTGGCTACATCTTCTTGATCCAGCTGCTGTGGACATCCATCTCCACACCCTGGGTTCTGAGTCCAGACATCCCGAGGTGGGGTGCCCCTCCTCTGCCTTTCATGTCACCTGGAATCTGCTCAGCAAGGTCTAGTGTGAGGGCTTAAAACTAATCTTCCATAGTTTACGAGCCCAAATCCATTTACAATGAGGAAGACCCCGGCTGACCAGCAGCTTAAACAAATGTCCGCCTCTATAGCATTCCTATGGCGAGACTCGAGTTCCACATGCATGATGTAAGCAAGAGCCTGGGCAGGCCTTTCTCCCACACGTGGCTCAGAAATCATTTAGAAAGCAAACAGAAAAGACAGCGGCTGGGCAGGCCACTGTTCCTTTTGCTCTGGGCCAGGCCTAAGCTCGCAGGCTGCTCCTGGAGGGCTCCTCTGATCTCAAGGTGCGATTGAAAACAGGTGTCTACCTAGTGCCTATAAAATATATACTGGCAATGGGGGAGATCCTTGGAGATTCTTTCAACTGGTAGAAATATGGAGATAATTCCCAGCTCCGACTCTACCTAGATCCAGGCCTCCAGACCCATCTCTTTAAAAAAAAAAAAAAAAAAAAATCCGAAAATTTTCAGGGAAACTGGGAGCATATGGTTCCACCATCCTGTTTTGTAGAAGGAAATGTGAAAAAGATTAGAGAGACTGTCAAAATGTCAGACTGGGCATGGCACTGCTGGGAAAGCGGCTCTCGTCCCTTGCCTTGTCCCCCCTCCTCCCCCGTCAGGGTGACCTAAGTGACCTTGGGCTGTACAGGCAAAGTGGTGACTGTGATTTGGATGCCAGATTTACCCGATTTCTATTTAGCAAATAAATCGAATGTACTGCTGCTCGTGTTTGGGATAAATACCCGATTAGTCTCTTAAAATATGACTACTACTGCCCATAAATGAAAGGAATTTCAGCTGGACAGTGTCTGTCCAGAGTGAGAGGATTGGGTTTCATCTTTATTTGTTGTCAGCAAGTGCTCCTGATGTTTCCTACCTTGCAAGCTCATTAAGCAGATGCTTGAACATGGGATGCTGACAACGCAGCTGTATTTCATTTGTAGATAATTGATGCAATAAATGTAATCACAAACGAGATATGTTGACTCATGAGCTAATTTGGGTGTAGATGTTACAACACTTGTGCAGCTGGAAATGTTTGCATCACAGAAATCTGTTTCAGATAAATGCACCCCATTCCTGTCCTAAGACAGAACAGAAAAGAAAAATCAAGTCATCCTGTATATCTAAAAATACAAAAGTTCATAAGTTATGGTCGGTTTAACCGCTGTTTGAAAAAAAATTAATATTAGCAATTTATTACACAAACAGGTAACATTAACCCCTTACACATTGAGGGGGAGCAAATAGAGGTGCTTGGACCTGGTTTACTAAGCAATTTGGTCTCGGCACCTGAAAAACCTTGGTTGGAAATGTGTGGATCCAGTGTTTTTCTTCTGCTTTCTTTTACTGCAGGCAGAATTTCTTTTTCATGGTCCATATATTTCCTCACCCTTTATCTTCTCAGATATTTAGAGAAGGCAATCTGAGTAGTTCTGTGTGGGAGGCATGGTTCTGGGACTTGAAAACAGTGGCTCTTGGGATGGACAGCCTGAACAGAAAGGAGTTTGTAATGTATGAGAAATACATGAGGAAGAAGCCATTATAATTAACCACTAATAGCCTAGGTCAGGGATTGATATGCTATGGCCCCACTGCCTGTTTTTGTATAGCTCCGGAATTAAGAATGGTTTTTACATTTTTGAATGGTTGCAAAGAATCAAAAGAATAATTTTTTTTGGTGACACATGAAAATCATGTGAAATTCAAATGTCAGTGTCTGTAAAGTCTTCGAACACAGCTACTCATTCATTTATTATTCTCTATGGCTGCCTTGGTGGTTAGTTGTAACATTTACCGTCTAACCCTTTACAGAAAAATTTGGCCAGCCTCTGGCCTAGACTAAAACATGACTAATTCATGCAAGTGAGGAAAAGCTAGACTTGATTGCAGTGTATCTGAAATTGAAATGATCTTCCAGTTAAGTGCACAAAGGGGAAATAGGATAATCACCAGATGTTAGCAGAGGTCCTTCTCAAAGGAAGCATTGTCATTAGCATATATCAGTAATAGCCTACCCTTTGTTCCTTATGCTGACATTTCAGTGGATCACACCCTTTGTATGCAAACACTATTTTTGATCTGCTTGAAAAATTTGGGTAATTCACAATTTTATAATCTTATTTTTGTACTCAAACTGTTCAACAAATTGTTTTCTCAATAGATGTTTTTAAAGGTCAGGTTCATGGAGGTATAATTTTCATATATTATATAGGTTTATAGTTCCTGAGTTTTGACAAAAATGTTTATTTACTTCGCCACCAGCACAATGAAGATATAGAACTGGTACATCACCTGAAGAAGTCCCCTCATGCCCCTTAGTGGTCAGTCACCTTTCCCCTTCCCTGGCCTCTGACTGTGACTGATATATTTTCTGTTCTTGCAGTTTTACATTTTTCAGAATGTCCCAGGAATAGAATCATACAGGATGTAATAGATATTTTAAAGTACATTTCAGCTCCCCTAACTGCAGTTTAGATGCCAATGAACTCTTAATTTTCCTTGGTTAATCTGGACAAGGAGTTAAGTTCATTATACTGTTGTCCGTATCGATACACTAAACTGGTGGGATTATGTTTCTGAAGTTAATATAAAATGTTCTTGCTAAGAAAGGAAGAAGATCTTGGTATCAGTTATACTCAATCTTACTGGATGGATTTTTTTTTGGTTTATATAATTTTAGACTTCTTTTAGTAGCCCCCAAATGATTTCTAAGATAGGTTTCTTTATGAGTGAAAATGGAGAACAAATTGTTTTTACAGTCATAATCTGTCAGGCTAAACCTTTCTCTTCACTTTATACTTAAAAACAAAAAATTATTTCATGGAGTATAGGATTGTTCTCCAGGAATGGGGAGTTGAAGGAAATCTTTTTCACCGTATACATAAGCAAAGAAGCAGAATACACGTGTATACATGTGCTTACACTAAGAAAAGAAAAAGTATTTCCTGTTTTTCTATATTGCACTGATTCTCTAGTCAGTTGAATGTGCTCGTTACAGGTAGCTGTTAATATGCTTATTGTCTTTCTAGACAATCCCACAACAAAGAGACACGTTCCTATGTGCTGACAATGTTGTGTTAGTTCGTGTGAATAAACTTTAAGAGTACGTATTAAAAGTAATTAATATTCAAGATCATCGGCCCTAATCCAGCTTCTCCTTTCCTCTCTTCTTGCATTTTAGTGTCTAGTAGGGTCACATACTGTTGCCCTTAGGAGACCCTTTTCTAATTGTCTAGGATGGGGAAAATCCACAAGACTCCCTCAGTAGAAGCCAAGCATAAATTTGGGTAATGCAGTGGGTATTTAAATGCACCAAAGGTCTTGCTAGGTTTGATTCTCTACCTTAATATTTTTATGCTTTTGAATATTTTCCCTCCAGCTCCCAGAAGAGTATAAAAAATAAATTCAAGGCACTATAAGTATCTTTCTCAGTGGTAGGTTCTTATCCAACAGGACTAGAACTTTTGCCTTCTCTTTCTCGGTTGGGCTTTGGATTAAAACTCAAGGTAGCAAGTTCAAAAATTGGTCTTAAGTTTTCATTTTATTTCAAACTGAACTCATGTTACTCCTGTTGAAAATTGTACTGACAGGCCTATACATATAATTTATGATATTTCCAATCAAGATGTTTAGCTGAATTAGAAACATTTGTGAACAAGTCCTTCTGCAGTTGGTTAAAAGGCCTTTTTTGGCTGGGAAGGGAGGAGTGCGTGGAATGTAGACGCACAGAAAGAACCCAGCATACCTTTTATTTCAACAATTGTTGATCAAGTAATTGACCGTAAACTGTTTACAACTGTGACCCTTGTTGCAATCACAGAGGAGGTGTTTATGGATAGACATTAAGCCCTTTTTAAAGTTGTTTCACAAAGTGCTGTTTACAGAGAAAACTTCCCAAAACATCTTGTTTTTCTCTGAAACATTATGTAAAGTGGGTAACAAGGTTGGTCAGATAGCATCGAGAAGGAAAGGGAGATGAACAAGTGAAGCTTTGCTTGTATTTTGGGGAGAACCTGACTTTTTCAATAATAATTCCATTTTCACATTTCAGATCTTGGAAAAGGGAAATTTCAAAATAAGGTCTGCTAGTAACATTTGAAAGAAAAAAAAACTCATCCTTTTAGATGGAGGCTATTGCATTGGCTTGTTAAATTGCTGAAAGAGAAAAATAAATTCAAGCAATAAATTCTCCCATGAAGAGAAATAATATGCCTGTGAGGGAGAAAATATATTTGCAACTGCATTTTCAGAGGGTTAAAATAAGATACGACAAGTTTACACAACGAGGTATCACCTCACCCTGGTCAGAATCACCACCATGAAAAAATCGACAAACAATAAATGCTGGAGAGGGTGTGGAGAAAAGGGAACCCTCTTGCACTGTTGGTGGGAATGTAAATTGATACAGCCACTATGGAGAACAGCATGGAGGTGACTTAAAAAAACTAAAAATAGAAAAACCATACGACCCAGCAATCCCACTACTGGGCATATACCCTGAGAAAACCATAATTCAAAAAGAGTCATGTACCACAATGTTCACTGCAGCTCTATTTACAATAGCCAGGACATGGAAGCAACCTAAGTGCCCATCGACAGACGAATGGATAAAGAAGATGTGGCACATATATACAGTGGAATATTACTCAGCCATAAAAAGAAATGAAATTGAGTCATTTGTAGTGAGGTGGATGGACCTAGAGTCTGTCATACAGAGTGAAGTGAGTCAGAAAGAGAAAGACAAATACCGTATGCTAACACATATGTATGGAATAAAAAAATAAATGGTTCTGATGGACCTAGGGGCAGGACAGGAATAAAGATGCAGACGTAGAGAATGGACTTGAAGATGCGGGGAGGGGGAAGGGTAAGATAGGACAAAGTGAGAGAGTGGCATGGACATACATACACTACCAAATGTAAAATAGACAGCTAGTGGGAAGCAGCCACATAGCACAGGGAGATCAGGTCGGTGCTTTGTGACCACCTAGAGCAGTGGGATAGAGAGGGTGGAAGGGAGACACAAGAGGGAGGGATATGGGGATATATGTATACATATAGCTGATTCACTTTGTTATAAAGCAGAAACTAACACAACATTGTAAAGCAATTATTCTCCAATAAAGATGTTAAAAAAAAGATACGACCAGTTTAAATCATACATTTACTAAAGAAAATACCAAGAGATTTTTATAAAAAGTTTATGTGAATTGTTAAATAAAAGAAAGGTACACTTATTTTTAAAAGAATGCATCTTTGGAAGGTGAAAAAACTTCTGGAACCAAATGCGTAGTACAAAGGGAAAGCACCGGTTCACATAAGAGCAGCACCCCAGTTGCCATGCATGGCTGACCTCACCTGGATGTAACAATGATGCAATTGATCTGGTATTTCTTGAGGACCCCATATGTGTCTGCACTTGCTAGTTGTAGAGAGAGACACTTTCCTTCCCTCTGATGAGGTTCAAAGAATTGAACTCGGTGAAGAGATAGCTGGCAAATTCAGGCATCACCACTAGCAAAGGAGTTAGGAAGCTTTGGCAACACTCTGTGTGTGAGGTGAAGGGAACCGAGGCTCAGGAGGTGGTAGAAGAAAATGAATAGACCAGGTAACTAAGACAGATTTGGGGAAGGGAAAATTGGCAAAACTAGTGCCTGGGCCGGGAGATAACACAAATGACTCTGTTTTTCAAATCAGAGGGACCAAAAGAAACAGGGTATTCCAGGGAGAGGTTTTTGATGAAGAGGATGCCAGGCTTAATTTCAGAGAAGGTGATTTTAAGAAGGTTCTGGAACATCCAAGGGGAAGTGCCCAGAGGTAGGAGTAATTAAACTATTGATGACTCTTAGGTTTATCTCAATAGTGTGTGGGTTTTGATGCTTAAAATATTAATCAGTTGGGATGTTGAACTGAAAGGCAATCATTTTGACAGTATGATGCACTACTTAGGAGCTCAAGATCAGAGTAAATCTCTGGAGAAAGAAAAGATGGGGAAACAAATATTTCCCGAAGGATCTACCAACTCCTGGGTAATAAGCCTTGTGTTTTTCATGCTTTCTCATTTTCATCTTCAAGACACTTAACCCTCCTTTGATTTAGGTAAAGATAAGAAGATTAGAAGTGCTCAAAAAAAGTGCTCAAGAAGGTATTATTCCTACTTCACAGGTGAGGAAAGAGAGGATCAGAGAGGTTCAGCAGCTCATTCACAGACTGAGATAGAAAGTGAGGTCTCCCAGACCTCTGAAATCCACGTGCTTTTTCTCCGCAACTGGCCTGGCCTATATTTGCTTTCACCTCTCAGTTGTGGTATTTATGGCCTTCTCTATATCCAGAGTTCTTTTAATAATTGCTCACTAGGTTTAAGACTTGCAATCCCTATTGATGACACTGACTGGTACCCACAATTACGTCCGAGAAAATGTGTTTCAAGGACCCAGTCATATCAAGTCCGAGAAAATGTGTTTCAAGGACCCAGTCTTATCAAGTCAGTAGCTGTCCATACCGTCTTCAGGCACTGTGCATACACTCCTCATTTCTCATGTGACTAAGCAAAACTTTCTTTTGGGCGACTTGCTCAATACCACAGGAAAGACATGTATTGAGCATACTATGTTCATGACAAGTTAGGTATGGAATATCAAAGTGTCTTCTGAGAGGGCTGGGAGCTTCTCCCTAGATGTGGACACGAATCATACACGTGTAGCAGGAAACTTTATTAAGAGACTCATTTTCATCCCCTTATTGTATTTCTCCCTCACCTGATCTACAAAGGTAGTTAGGCCTTCATGGGCCCCTCCCATAGGTCTTGAAGCATAGGCTGACTTCAAGACCCATGTCTTGCTGACTTTTCTTAAAGTCTTGGCTCATTGGAGTGGATGGGGAAGAATTTTATGCCTCATGACCTTGAAGGAGACAGTAGGGGACAGGGAACTCAGAAATCCCTGACCCCACCCCAAAAATCAGAGGTGGGTAAAAGAAGAGTGGGGCCCATCTCTTGGTCTGTGGCAGTGGAAAATGTCAGAGGGAAATAACTGCATCGTACCCTTAGTGAGGCTGCCTCTATGTTCTAGAACTCCTATCTCCGAGAATCCCTGTAGCCCACATGTGACTTGAATACAGAGCTTCCAACTGCAATGAAATAGACTGGGCTTGGACAATAAGGATGTTGGTGAGAACAGTGATGGGCCAGATGATTCATAATAACAGGCAGGTGTTTTGTCTTTCACTGTGACTTAGGAGTATCCTTCATTTCACATAATGACTGATGTCCACGGGGAACAAGCCAAGAGTCAGATTCAATGTTAAAGAAAATGGAGATCATTATTTTATACATCAAGGTCGTAGGTTGAAATTTATGTCTACTTTATATGTATGTAGATAGATCTCTGTATTAGATTCATGATTATGGATTGGACTTCCAGTGGGAGGAGCAGGGACAGTAAATGATGAAGGATTTTTACAGTGGGAGAGATCTTTAGGGGAAAAAGGAGTTCAAAAGCTTCATTGCAGATATTTGTGGCAGAAACTGTTAGTTGTCTATCCAATATCCTTTCCCCCAGTCTTTTGTTCTAGTCAATTCTAGCTAAAAAAACAAACAAACTAGTCCCTTGCAGCTTAAGTGGTAAAATTGCATATTTCTGACCAATAGATGAACATAGCAGAGCTCCTGGGAAGCCTTTTTTGTTTTTGTTCTTTTTTTAAAAGAAAGATAAAAGGAGCCAGACTTAGCATCGAAGACTTTTGCCTTTACTCCTCACCTCTTTTTGTTTGTAAAACACACGTGATGCTCATGGGTGGGATTAGCTATCTTACAACCTAGATGACAGAAGCCACATGCTAAGCAGGGTGGACCAGAGAAGGGAAGAGACCTGGGTCCTTGATCACATCCTTGAGCACTTGGACCAACCCTGGAAGGTACATTTCCGGACTTCTTGTTGGGTAAGGAAAGCCATAGCTTCTTGGGTTAAGCCATGGTTATTGGGTTTATGCTCTAGGTAGTCAAGTCCTAAGGATCCAGGAAGGCAGAGAGGAGGGACATGCAGGGAGGCACAGAGGTGGGGTTGGATGTGGCATATCCGGGGAGCAAGGTGCAGAACAGTCTGAAGGGTTGTTCATTCTGGCTGGAAAATGTCTAGTGAGGAGATGGGGAAGGACCAGGCAAGTATGGAACTGATTAAATATTACAGTGCTGTCCTTTTAAAATACTGGAAACAGGACTAACCAATACGTTTAGCGCTAATTGGGTTAGATCAGGCTTTCACTGATGATAGGCTTGTTATGGGAAAAATGGTTTAACTATCAATTATCAGAACTTGTCAAATATGCTTTCATAATGAAATTATGCATTATCCACTGCATTATCCAACAACTGGCTGATGGGTTTATCAGGGGGTTGGGCCTGCAGATGTTATGCTACTGGCATATGATATAGATTGTGTCTACACTACAGAAAGCAAAGTGGAAACCTGGCGATGATTTTGACTGATGGAGTTTTTTCTCTCTACTGACTTAAGCTTTATTATTCAGTTGAAATCATTCAAACAGAGGCGTCGTGAATCCCCAGGGAGCTTCAAGTAGCTTCCTTCATCTTTCTAGTGGTTCTTGGACTTGAGCAGGTGTCAGACTTACTTGGTGAATTTGTTCAATGCAGATTCCTGGGTCTGACCCTCAGAGATTGTGGTATAACAGGTCTGAAATGGCTGTTGGGAATCCTTACTTTTAACAAATGCCCCTGGTGACTCTGTTACGGATGGTTTTCTAAGTGTCGTTTGAGAAGCACGGATACATAGTCTGTTCTGTTCCCTTGTTTCCTTCTTCATACCAATGTTCTGATGATTTCCAGAAGGAAAGGAGTTTCTGAAGGTGAGGGTCTTATTTAATTTCCCATGACTTTATGTTAGTGGCTAGAAGGTGTCAGCAAAATGCACACTGTTTTTCAGATTCTCATACCTCCTAAATATTTTTGTTGTTTCAAATTCCAAAAGAATGCTGTTTATTTCTTTATTAAAATAATTATGTTTATTAACTACTAAGCTTGTGAAAATTCAGGAAGGGTTAAATAAAAAGTACAAATCACCGCTATTCCTTTACTTAGAACCATTGCTAGTGATTTGGTATATTTTCTTTTCTTGTCCTTCACATAAAAGTTGGAATCAATATGCTTAAAGACATGTATGCTATTTTTCATATCCTTCATGTTTTATCTTCTCAGACTTACTGATGTTAGGGTCCTGATTGCTAACATGGAAGTGAAGGTATTCTACTCTCTTCATGAATCTGCTGTTGATTATTACCTTATAAAACCTCTCTAGAATGTTTGTGCATATGTCTTTGTTTTATAAGGATAAGATATACTTAACAAATGAATGAGGTCTTGTTGGTTTAAAATAAGCAGCATAGTCATTTTAGAAAAGACTCAGAAGTTACTTAATGCTTTTGTGTGAATCTAACTTATAAGCAGCTCTTCTTATGTCATTTGCAGTTAAAACCTTACCTTTTGTTGTGGAATAGGATACCCAAAGTACCAGGCCACCACATCTGTGTACATTTATGACAATAAATGGTGTTGTAGTGAGAGCCTAGATATTTGGCTATCAACTAGGAATCTTTGGTTGCACGCAACAGAAACTGACCCTGGCTTATATAAAATGGGAAATTTACCGGCTGGATAGGAGCAGCTCATAGAATCAATGGGAATGCAGAAGAACTGGGCCTTAGTGAAGGTAGAAGGACAGTTCAGAAGCTTTAGGTGGCAGGTAATAAAGTGTGGTCTCTTTTGGGCACTCGTTCCAGAATGAGTCTGCACTGTTTTCCATCACTGGGTCCCTCCTCTAAAGAGACCACCGTGTTCATTGTTCATTCATTCATTAGGTAATGGGTGCCAGTCACTCTTCTAGGTTTTATGGTTACAGCAGTGAACAAAACAGACAGAAGCCCTACCCTCATGGAGCTTGCATTCTAGTTGGGGGAGATGATAATAAACTAATAAGAAAAAAGGCCAAAAATATTTAGTACGTTAGGTAGCAGTAAGTGTTATGGAGTATAAATGAAGGAGGGTATAATGGGATAGGGACCTGCAGCAGGAGGGTGATGCAGTTTCAAATAGAGTGGTCAGAAAATGCCTGATCTAGAAGGTGAGGTCTGAGTCAAGACCTAGAGGAGATTGGTGTGGATGTTGGGAGATGACATTTCCTTGCAGAGGAATAGTGTTGACTTAATCCTGCTGGTTGCTCTGTTGCTAATATACTGAATATACCAAAGGCTGCATCATGGTCACTGATAAGAAAGCTTCTGCAATCATCCAGCGAGGAGATGATTTGGGCTTGGGCCAGAGTGATCTTAGTGGAGGTGATGATAAGAAGCGACCAGCTTCTGGATCTCTTGTGAAGGAAGAGCTGTCAGATTTGATGGCCGTCAGGATATGGAGTGTGAAAAGAAAGGGAAGAATCAATGATGACTCCCAAGTGTTTTCACCTGAGCAGTTCTTAAGATGGAAAAGACTGTAGGAAAGAGCAAGTCTGCAGGATTCAGGAGTGTGGTGTGGGCATGCTAAGGGTGAGATCAGGTGGAAGTATCAAGAGTCGGCAGTTGGACATGCAAGTGGGTGATCTGGAGTTCAGGGGAGAGATCTGTGATGGGGATATTAATTTAATTAAATTAAGTGAATGGTATTTAAAGCCTGAGGTTGGTTGAGATCACCTTGGGAGTGAATGTAGATGGAAAAGAGAAGAGGCCCAAGGCAGGTATATGGGGGAGGGGAAGACTTGAAAAGGGGACTGAGAAGGAGTGATCTAATTGATTGGACCAACTTATGTCGTATGGCCATGCCTTGATCTGGGTTGGGAGCAGTCTTGCCTAGTTGACAGAGTCACCAAATAGACAGTCTCACCAAGACTGCAAGCAGTGGTGGAGGTGGTTCCCCAAATTCATTATCAGAAGAAGGAAAGGACTCTCTGCAAACATAAACAACATGTGGCCACATACTCCCCTTCCCAGAATTTATTAGATATGCATTTAGCTCTTTTCACAAAAGCACGTAATAGAAGTAAGTTGTGTCCTGAGTACTAAGGCACACTCGTCTGGATTATACGAAGTTGCTAGATACTTGTGCTAATCCATGCTATTTCATTTCTTAATAGAAATTCAAGAATCCTCATTATCCCTTGAGCTATTGAAACTGTGGATTTTGTTGCTAAATTGGATACTAGAATATAAAACCTTTAAGGCAAGGATTGTGTCCTATTTGTCTCTGTGTCCCTAACACCAAACATAGAGCTTGACATAGTTTAGGTAAAATATATATTTTACCATAAATCAATGTATGAATCATTTGGGACTGCTGATGCCTTTTATTTTCTTTGTTATTGGGCAGTGTATTTATCAGAGCTCTTTGTTTTCAAGAGAGAAGCCCAGCTAAAACTGTCTTGAGCAAGAAAGGAAATTTATTGGTTCTTAGGATTAGAATGTGGCAGTGACTTCAGGCATGGCTGGATCCAGGTGTCAAACAATGTTATTGTGTATTTCTCTCACTTTTGACAGTGCTTCCTTCTGCAAGGGCACCATTTTCACATAGCATCTCCCCCACCCTCACCCTGTGGTAGCAAGATAGCCACCCTCAGATCCAGAGTTACATTTTACCAGCTTAGCAACCCCTGTGGAAAGGGATCATCTCTTTCTTAATTGTTCTTGAAGTTCTCAGATGTGGGTCACACGACTGTCACTGAATTAATCACTGTAGCCAGGGTGATGGAGTCTTCTCATTGACGAGGCCTGGTCAAATGTTCACCTTGAGTGCTAGGACCAAATTTTATGCACTAAGACGTGATCCCCCCAGGAGAAACTGAGGTACTAATAGCACAAGAAAAGGAATGAATATTGAGTGGGTAGAAGTAATACATAGCCACTGCAAGTATGAAGAATATCATAGGAATACTTGGAGGAAGCAGATTCTTTGACACTTCTATGGTATGTGTCTGTACAGAATCTGCCACATATGGTTGTCTAACCATGGGTTGGAATGAGTTGGCAAATTGCAAGCGGTTGTGCTTGAATTTCATAAACCACAGAACCAGTAGGATGCTGCTGATAGACTGTTTCCTGTCTCTCTCTGCACCTTGGGCCTGGGAGAGCAGCTCCAGGCATTGCCTGCCCCTCTGAAGGTTCGTAAGGCAGAGGCCACCTGGAGCCGTGCCCGGAGGACACCCTGTTAAATACAGAGATGAAGTTATCATGGGCTTGGCGAATTCTCTTCTTGCTGTTTTATGATAATACCCTCAGCCAAGGAGATGATCCAAGGTGTGGTGCTTCAGAACAATGAAGCCTCTTAGTGGAACACCACAGACCTTGGAAAAAAGAACTTTGATACCCCTTGGGGAAAGTTGCTGTAATTTTGAAGGTGTTTCACTCGGGAAAGGAGCCTGTGATTTGTGAAGCAGGACTAATCTGCTCATGGGAAGCTGCAGCATGAAATGAGACAAGGTGTGATAACCTGTCAAGTTCCAAAGAGAGATGATTTAGGGGGAGATAGCGGCTTGAAAACGTGAGGATGGGTGTTACTAACTTAATCCATATGATGCCTTCAAAACAAAAAGTATATTAGGGGAGAACGGCATGAAGCAGACATTATTCATTGTCTCCAGGTGATATTTCTCCCGTGAGTTTACAAGCAAGTGTTGGCATGCTGTGTGCAGACATTTGTACAATAGATTAGAGAGCCCAGATCACCACAGATGAAAAGTGGGGGGAGTGGGGGGGACACCTTTGACTCTTTCCCTTCCCCCTCTAATTTATCTATCTCATTTATTCCAGACAAGAGCTCCTTTGCTTTGTGAAAACTAGAGACATCTGTGGTTACACAACCTGAGTCGAGGATAATCAAAGCTCACGCTGCCAGGTGTGAACAGATTGCTAGTTGGGTCAGGAAGGTGGCGCTTTTCCTCCTTCCCCTCATCTCGGGCACCATCCACAATCATTAGGAGGTGTTTTCCAGGAGCGGATGGGGAAGAAGTATCCCTATTCTGGTGGGAGAAGCAGATGCCAGCTGGACCAGGATGACTGATGCAACCTGGCAATACGCTTCCACTTTTGTAAGACAGTTCCACAGACTTCCCTTGCTAATCTTGGGGCTCAGAGTGATGCTGTGGAGGGGGAGCATGGACGTTTGAATGGTTCCATATTTGGGTAGTGTTCCAGCTGTAACAACTCACTTTTGCTAGGATGTTCATGTACATCCCCTCGACTGGGGAAAGGCTTTCCAAATCTAGGTAACAGATTCTCAGAATGGTCTTTTGCTCCTGGGAAGAAGGGACTATAAGAAGCCTCTAGTTAGAAAGAAATGACGATGAGGTTCTGTGGTGACTCCCATATGATTTTTGTTTTGAATTTGAAATTTTATTTATTTTTAGCTAATTTAAACTTAAAAACTGATAGGCACATACATCACTGGAGAACTTTTAAGTATGTTTGGAACAACTTGAGTATGTGAACCTACTTTTTTGTTTTTTAAATAGACTTTTTTTAGAGTAGTTTTAGGTTCATAGCAAAATTGAACAGACGGTACAGAGATTTCCCATATAAACTCTGATTTTGCACATGTACACCTCTCCCACCATCAATATCTCCCATTAGAGTTGTACCTTTGTTACATTTGATGAATCTGCATTGATGCATCACCACTCAAAGTCCATAGTTTACATCAGGCTTCAGCCTTGGTGTTGTATATTCCATGGGCTTTAACAAATGTATAATAACTGCATCCACCATTATAGTGTCGTACGGAATAGTTTCACTGCCCTCAAAATCTTCTGTGTTCTGCCTATTCATCCTTTCCCCTGCCTCGACCCCTGGTAACCACTGATCTTTGTACCGTCTCCTTAGTTTTGCCTTTTCCAGAATGTCATATAGTAGGAATCAGAGTATGCAGCCTTTTCAGGTTGGCTTCTTTCATTTAGTAAGGTGCATTTAAGATTCTTCCGTATTTTTTTTCATGGCTTGATAGCTCATTTCTTTTTAGTACTGGATAATATTCCACTGTCTGGATGTACCATTTCCATATGATTTTGAAATGGTTGGTTTACTGCTTGTGGACAAGGGATGTGACAAAGAGTTGGACAGATCTGGAGGACTTGCGTGTGTCAGGAGCAGATAGGCTCTTCTGCTCGCTGACGTTGGAATGTCACTTGTTGCAGGGGTTTAGTAGGCATGGAGAACTTCTTCTGCCTTTTCACCTTTAATTTTTTTTTTCCTCTAGTTTTATTGAGATAAATTGACATATAGCCCTGTATAAGTTTAAGGTGTACAGCATAATGATTTGACTTACATGCATCATGAAATGATGAGCACAAGTTTAGTGAACATCCACCGTCTCATATAGATACGAAATTAAAGAAAAAATGTTTTCCTTGTGATGAGAACTCAGGATTTACTCTCTTAACAGCTTTCATATACAACATCAAACACAGATCCTTATGGATCCAAATTCCACATTCTTTTCCTCTTCCAACCACTTGCTATCTTGACTCCTCACGTGGTAGCAAAGAAGTCCAGTCAAAAATTAAAGGTGATTGGGCTTCCCTGGTGGCGCGGTGGTTGAGAGTCCGCCTGCCGATGCAGGGGACGCAGGTTCGTGCCCTGGTCCAGGAGGATCCCACATGCCGCGGAGCGGCTGGGCCCGTGAGCCATGGCCGCTGAGCCTGCGCGTCCGGAGCCTGTGCTCCGCAACGGGAGAGGCCACAACAGTGAGAGGCCCGCGTACCGCAAAACAAACAAACAAACAAAAAACAAAAAAAATTAAAAGTGATTAAAGAGGAAAAGAATGTGGAATTTGGATCTATGAGGCTCTGTGTTTGGGTCCTGGTTCTGCCACTTATGAACCATGGGATCTTGAGGAAACCATTTTATCTCTGCCTCTGAGCTGTGGTTTTTCCATCTGTAAATAGGAGACAGGGATCCCAGCTCAAAGGACACTTGTGAGAATTAAATAGCGCATGTGATACTGTTTCATAAACTATGTAACACCTTTTCAAATGTTCATTTAGTAATTGTTCCAAATGAAGGGACTGAGTCCCTGGTATTCTTGTTCTTGTTTCCTTCCCCTGTTTGCCCCAACTTTCCCTGTGGTGGGGAACTACAGAACCAGTTATTGCATCTTCATACACGGAAGGGCGTTTTTTGCTGAGCACAGTCTATCTCAGGGGCCAGATCTGCTCTTTAACTCATGAATGAACCTTCCCTCACCTTCAAATCCCCCACCAACCCCCAAAGTCACACTCCGAACACTGGAAGTCTCACAGGCTGACTTAAATGGGCACTGCTCCAAACTTGATCTTGACCACCCCAAATTATCCAAACGGCTTGAAACTCAAAATTCCCTGCTAATCAGTCCACAGTTGATTTCTAGACCATGTCATTAATTAAAAATATTTTCCTCTGAGTTCTTCTAGAAGTAGTACAAGTTTTGGGTGAATTTGAGGAAGTTGTTTATAAAGACCCTCAGGAATGGAAACCTTCCACATTTCTCTGGTTAAGGTCCCAGGCAGCTCAGGTTCAACCATAGCACTTATACTTAGAGGTTTGATGTACCCATTACTTACCCCTGATGGAGGCAGTTCGTGCCTTGGGAAAATACTCACCTTTTCTCTAAGCCGTTCCACTGAAAATGCAATGCAGAAAGTCAGTGTCAAGTTGGAGGAGGAGCTCTCAGATCACCTCTCAGGTCACAGAGTTTGCTTGTGAATTCTGATTTCTGACTCGCTCAGGAGTGTAGATCTGGCCTCTCCAGGATAAGGTAAGCTCCATGCGGCTAGGGGACATTATCTTATGCTACCGTTGTGTCCCTTACCACTTGTGGCACAATGGTTGGTATAATTTGACCTGGAGAGGTACGAAAGTGGCCCAGGGACTTCAGGAAGGGGGAACGGTTCTATAGATATTCAGTAGTGCAGAAGAGGTGATCATTTAGGCAGAATGTATGTAGATTTCAGGACCATTGAACCAGCATGAAGGAATGGATATCAAAACTGGCTTTGAAGTTTTGCAGTGGGTCTGGGGGGAGGAAAGAAGCCCAGCAAAGAGGAGGTTGAGGTTTACAATCTCTAGAGAAATAAATTTCTTTGACCCCTTAGCATGTGCTTCAAATCCTTTCTTGGAAGCAGAAGTGGATATAAATGGTGAAAGAGTAAATATTTTAAGAAAAAATTGGAAGCTCCCAGAAGGAGGCATTTCTAAAATATATTCATAAAAATATTGGATCTTTGGGTTTTAGTTGGATATCTCAAAGGATAGAGGTTTTGTGATTAAATCTACCAGAGTAAATCAAGTTAATGTATGCTAGTGTCCATCTCCAAAGGGATTTCTATAGTGTGTATCGTTTCTCAAAATTATTTAATCATGGACCCCTCTTAGTGCAGAACACTTACTATCAAGTCTTTCAAAGACTATGGATCAGGAAATGCTGCTCTAAGGTAAGCTAGGCCACTTGGGGATTCCTAAAAAGAATGCCTTTTAGAATATCTTTCCAATTTCACCTTCGTTTTTGAGTGCTTATTAAATGTTAGGCACTGCTCTAAGCATGTGGTATATATTATTCCATTTTTTCCTCAAAACAAACCAATTAGGTGAGTATACTTAATATGTTTTAAAGATGAGAAAACTAAGGTTCAGAGAAGCGACATAACTGGAAATTACTGACCTTGTACCTGAACCCAGTCGTTCTGTTTCAGAACCCATGCTACTAATCACTATGATCTATGACCATAGCAAAACCAAAATAGAACAAAACAAAGCAAAATTCTCCAATACTTTATTCTGTTCTATGATGGTTTCAGGGGTGGTAAACTGGTTATTCCATTTTTCTTGGCACAATATTTAAAAATAACTGGAATTTGAATACCTTCGAGCAGTGCATGAACTTATGTGTTGTGCACTGGACTCTCTATTCTGTATTGTTTAATCTCAATCTGATGCAGAAAATTAATCACCTGCCTATAGGCATTCGGGTTTTCACCTGTTGTCACAACTCACTGTGGCTGGTTCAGAAGGGAAAAGAGTGTAGCCTGGGAATATTGGAACTAAATTACTTTCATGTTTTTAGGAGGCAAAAGAAATCTGGGACCTCCTCAATGTCACCAAAGCAACAGCAAAGAAAGTGGTAGAGTCTCTCTAGTGGACCGTCTCATGGTAGCTTCCACTTAATGTAGGAATTCTTCTTTAAAACATTTTTAAAAAAATTATTTAATTAGACATTTTATTGGGCTATAGTAGATTTACCATGTTGTATAGGAATTCTTTCTAAAACATTCTGGAGGTAGACATTTCATGTCTGCTCCAACACTTTTAATGACAGGGGAATTACTACTTATAATACTGACTTAATACGCATATTAAATTGGGATCTTTTGCGTCCCTTGCCTAAAACTTGCACCTTAGTGCTTCTGCCCAATGGAGGAAAATAGAAAAAAATCGGTGTCTTTGCTAGAATGTCCCTTCTATTGGATCGTCCTCTGAACATACTGATTCCTTCCATGGTTTTTCTTTCCTTTTTTTTTTTTTTAACATCTTTATTGGAGTATAATTGCTTTACAGTGGTGTGTTAGTTTGTGCTTTACAACAAACTGTATCAGCTATACATATACATATATCCCCATATCTCCTCCCTCTTGCGTCTTCCTCCCACCCTCCCTATCCCACCCCTCTAGGTGGTCACAAATCATCGAGCTGTGCTATGTGGCTGCTTCCCACTAGCTATCTATTTTACATTTGGTAGTGTATATAAGTCCATACCACTCTTGTACTTTGTCCTAGCTTCCCCTTCCTCTTCCCCGTGTCCTCAAGTCCATTCTCTGTCCATGTCTTTATTCCTGTCCTGCCCCTAGGTTCTTCAGAACCATATTTTTAAAATCTATATATATGTGTTAGCATATGGTATTTGTTTTTCTCTTTCTGACTTACTTCACTCTGTATGACAGTCTCTAGGTCCATCCACCTCACTACAAATAACTCAATTTCGTTTGTTTTTTTGGCTGAGTAATATTCCATTGTATATATGTGCCACATCTTTATCCATTCATCTGACTATGGACACTTAGGTTGCTTCCATGTCCTGGCTATTGTAAATAGTGCTGCAATGAATATTGTGGTACGTGACTCTTTGAATTATGGTTTTCTCAGGATATCTGCCCAGTAGTGGGATTGCTGGGTCATAGGGTAGTTCTATTTTTAGTGTTTTTTTTTTTAACTTCTTTATTGGAATATAATTGCTTTACAATGGTGTGTTAGTTTCTGCTTTATAACAAAGTGAGTCAGTTATACATATACATATGTCCCCATATCTTTCCCCTCTTGCATCTCCCTCCCTCTCACCCTCCCTATCCCACCCCTCTAGGTGGGCACAAAGCACCGAGCTGATAAATACGGAATGCTTTACGAATTTGCTTGTCATCCTTGTTCAGGGGCCATGCTAATCTTCTCTGTATCATTCTAACTTTAGTATATGTGCTGCTAAAGCAAGCCCCACGGTTTTTCCTTCGTAATCAATTCTATATCCCTTCCTTAGCTTTATCCCACTTCTGGGGATGATCAATATCTTGACCAGGTGATACACAGAATTTGAGCAGGACATCCAGAGTTGCGTGCATCACTCAGGATGTGCCCTGGTTGGTGGAGGCTGTCCTGGGACCTATATTCATGATCTGGGCACCATCCTGTTCATGACACAGGCCCAGTTTGCCTTGTCTTGGCTTTTTCAAGTGGCTGTGTTCCTCAACTGGTTCACTTAAATTTATGGTCAATCAATGGCCAAGATCGGTTTCATACAAAGCCAAGCTATGTGTTTTGATTCAGGAAAATTGTCCAGACTATATCATAGTTAATTTAGAAATGGATGTGTTGACTGAGTCCTATACACTGGGTTCTCTGTGAAATGCAATAATATTAAACTTGTGTAATCATGAGAATGGTGCTTGAACAGTGATTTGGGTTGGGGTGGTATAGACTGACAGGTGGGTCTTGTTGGTGAGGGGATTGGTGGAGGTGATATTGTGTAGAACAAAGGTGGGAGTATGGAAAGGTAGGATGGGGCCAGCTATAGGGGGCCTTGATATCAAAACAGAGGAATCTCACCTCAAGATTGTAGGTGTAGAGGGAGGTAGGAAATGGCAGAAGCGCTGCTGAAGGTGTGGTATTCGGAATAGAGGGTCTAGATGCTGGAGGCAGGGAGCACAGCTCCAAGGCAGTTGGAATAAGAAAGTGATGATCAGCTACCTTGAAGAACCATTTTGGAGGAGAAAAAACAAGACTTACTGCATGGAGGTAAGGAAGAAGGGTTAGATAAATGACTGTAGTTTCACACAGGGTTGATGTAGATATGGTGGTTCCATGGTGAGAACTGAAGAAATGTTTGGGTGAAAGAGGACGGTTTTGTTTGGGACCGTTCTTGGGTGGTTGTGTGGGTTTGGGGGCAGCATGATGTGGCCCAGTAAACCTTCTGGAGATACAAGCTGGGGAAACAGCCAATGGGCAAAACTTGTGAATGTGTTCGTCTTCTTAGTACGTGCCCTTGGTACCTGCCCCGTTCTGAGTGAACAGATAGGTGTGTACCTGGTGCAGAGGTTAAGGGCAGTCCAACCCCGCTCTGCCATTTGCTAGCTGTTTGACTTGGGCAGTCAGTGTAACCTCCCTGAGCCTCAGGATAGTTACCTATAAAAGGAGGAATAATAATGCCAACTTCACAAAGATGTTAGGAGGATTAAATAAAACCGGGTACGGTTTTCTTTACAAGGAAGCGTACAGTGGCATGTAGGGCTCCACACATCACAGATGCTGTTATTGCTGGTGCTGGTATCACTACTGTCGACCCACCGGTGGGCTGGGGATTCTCAGGAGATGGTGTTTAGGGACTGAGACCGTTCTGAGTGTGGGGATCTGGCTGAGAAACTTGTCGTCACTCGGGAGCTGCTGAGCAGAGAGAAAAGCATTCACCCCTTTCTGAAAGCCTGGTTGGAGAAAAATACCCACTCACCAGGGGTGTATTTTTTCAGCCTCTGGAGCCCCCAGCGCCACCTACCTCCCCATCTCCCACTAACAGGCTAGCTTTATACAGCTGTCATACACACCTACAGTCCTGTCCAAGTCCTTACCAGCTTTCCCTTCCCCCAGCAACTACCTCTGAGCCCTAACACCCGAGGATGGCAATGAACTCAGGTGGCAATGACCATAAGCAGAGGCGGCCAAAGCACACAGCACTAGGATCTTCCCCTGATGCTCCAGGTCCCGCACAGACGTGGGCTTGAAACAGCTCTCCCATGACCAGTCTCAGGTGCATTTCAGGTGCTTGTAGGTCACTTGGCATTTGCTGCAAGACCACAATGGAAATAACAGCACAGCTATTTCTTTTCTTTTTTTTTTTTAGTCCTTTTAAAAAAAATTTTTATTGGAGTACGGTTGATTTACAATGTTGTGTTAGTTTCAAGTGTACAGCAAAGTGAGTTAGTTATACACATACATATATATCCACTCTTGTAAAGATTCTTTTCCCATATAGGTCATTACAGAGTACTGGTAGAGTTCCCTGTGCTATATAGTAGGTTCTTATTAGTTATATATTTTGTATATAGTAGTGTGTATATGTCAATCCCAGTCTCCCAGTTTATCCCTTCCCTTCTTCCCCTCTGGTCAGCAGAGCTATTTCACGTGCTGCAGTGTCAGAAAATGCTGCATGCACACAGGCCAGGGCTGGGTAGGCCTGTGTGTGGTAACATAAGCGAGGGCAGCCAAGCCTACCTGCGCTCAGAGAATGCTGGGAAACATGAATGGGGACTCTTGGCAGCTTTGGGACGAGCTGGACTCCTTAGCACAGGGCTTGGGAAGCTGTTTGTGCTTCGGTGGATTAGTTTTTTCCTAGTGAAGTAAGACATGACACGTCTGATGGCGAACACCCTAGAACTGTGAGAAAGATTTCTCTCTTATGTTAACTTTCATGCCAACTTCTTGGGGAACGACACCTGCCTGATCCATCTGCTACCTGGTCCTCATTTGTGTGTGCGGCTCTTCAATGGAAGGGCAGAGCATCTAAATTCCCCTCCTCTGGACAAAGAACTCAGGCTAGAAGGGCTCTGGGCTGTATATCGGCACTCAGCAAATCCCTACCTCTTTGGTCATCCTGACATTCTCGTTTGGCCACCAATGAGTGTAGCCTTTTGTGTGCTGAGGTTCGATTGTGGGTACTGTTTTGAAAGACAGATTTGCATAGGTAAACATCTTAGAAATATTTTTCTGAAAGCAACTGTCAAGGAGAAATGTGCAAGCCCGAAGGCAGAAGGAAGCTGGAGGAGGGTGTGGGAGAAGAGGTGAGGGTGGAGGACCACAACATGTGCTTTTCAGCTGCCGCAGAGCAGCCCCACGCCTGTGGGAGGGAAGCTCTGCAGGTTGCAGTGCGCTCTGAGAGATTTATGCCCTGCAGGCTGAACACATATCGGAGACTCTCCACGGCACAAGTTTGAAAAGGTGATTATGGGTCTGACATGAAGGAATATTTTATATGAAGTTGCTGGAAGATAGCTGGGTACTAAGCAGTAATCACCTTGACGCTTTAGAAAGGGTTCCAATTTGTTTCCCATCGGCTTCTTGGCAGTTGGGATTTGTATGCCACTTAACATCCAATCTTGGGCATCCCACATGCCACCACCACGCTAAGCAGAGGGGCTCCCCTTGAAGAAAAATGCACTACAGTTTGGAGATAAGTCTCAGTAGCTTTAAAAATGTACATAGACTTGGCATCTATAATTCTACCTCTTGGAATATTTTAAAGAAGAAAAATCAGAAAAAGGATGTCCATTGAGAACAAACATGTTCAAAGATGTTTATTGTAGTGCGATTTAAAGAAAATAGATATCCTTCCAGAATTAAATGCCATGCAAGTGTGTGTGTCTACATGTTTTAACAGAGAAAAGTTGGAAACACCCTAAATATGCCAAAGTACAGGATTTGATGTTTTCAAAAGTATAGAGTGTTGTGTATTACTGAGTCTGAAAAAATAAGTGTAGCATAGTATATATATGTTATAATTCTGTTTTTATAAAATGCAAGTTTACTTATATATTTGTATGGGAATGAATTCTGTCAATACAAGGACATATATAAACATGTAAAGATGGTTGTCTCTGGGTGGTGAGGTTATGGCCGACTTTGCTTTTTAAAATATTATCCTGTCTATTTTCTGTAATAAACATAGATTATTTATGTTGAAAAAAGCAGGGAGTGCTGCCTTAGTGAGTGACTCTCTTGTTTACTTTGGCTGTTGACATCTGGGCTTCCCCTGAAAGGTTTGTGGTCGTGTGACCTTCACAAGGTGTCGAGAAGAGCCAGTTCTGTGGTTGTCCTCTGGTGTCCAGCATGCAGCCTCTTGCAACTGAATGGAGCTGCTGAAAGTATGCCTAGGCTGCAAAGAAGATGACAGGCAGCACCTTAAATTCTATTCAGTGCCAAGGAAAGGAGGTTGCGATTTGTATGCCACTTAACATCCAATCCTGGGTATCCCACATGCCACCACACCAAGCAGAGGGGCTTCCCTTGAAGAAAAATGCACTAGTTTGGGGATAAGTCTCAGTAGTTTTAAAAACGTGCTTATAGACTTGGCATCCATAATTCTACCTCTTGGAATATTTTAAAGAAAAAAAAAATCAGAAAAAGGATGTTCATTGAAAAATTGGCATCTTTCATCAGTTGAGCTCGGGCTACCGTATTGGACTTGTGGGGAGAACAGGATCTCTTTACCCCTGTTGTAAATGATTGTGTCTGTACTTGGGGCTATGTGTTGGTGCAGCAGGAGGCTGCATTCTTTTGTATCAGTCTCTTGTGTTTTTCATTAAAATTGTATGATTTATTTAGATGTTTCATCAGCATCGTGAGTCTTTGCCTCTGAATCTGAGTCAAGGAATGAGAAGCTTTTTGGAATCTGGTGTTTGTGCTTTGTTATCCCAATCAACTGAAATTTTTGCCCTGAAATTTTTGGTGTAACGATTCATATATTGGGCTTCCCTGGTGGCATGGTGGTTAAGAATCCACCTGCTGATGCGGGGGACACAGGTTTCAGCCCTGGTCCAGGAAGATCCCACATGCCGCGGAGCAACTAAACCCCTGCGCCACAACTACTGAGCCTGTGCTCTAGAGCCCGCGAACCACAACTACTGAGCCCATGTGCCAAAACTACTGAAGCCCGCGTGCCTAGAGCCCGTGCTCTGCAGCACGAGAAGCCACTGCAATGAGAAGCCCCCGCGCCGCAACAAAGATTAGTCCCCGCTCGCCGCAACTAGAGAAAGCCCACGCGCAGCAATGAAGACCCAACGCAGCCAAAAATAAAAAATAAATAAAAAAATTTAAAAATATATTATAAAAAATAAAGATTCATATATTGAACTATCTTATTATTGCAGGAGCTGACAGAAAACCCTGTCCTGATTTCTTCCCTCTGTGTTCTTCTCTGTCAAGGTGGGGTAGGAAGGGCATAGTTTTTAATACACCTGGCCTCCAAAATGGCCCTAATTTTGAGTAATCTTTTCACATTCCACACTACTACCCTACTATTAGGGAAACGACGTTTGAGCAGCAAGAAGTGTTCTAAGGCTACCTGCAAGACAAAAAGAAACTCCCCTCACTTACATTGGTTTTCTTTTTATCATGCACGTCATCCTGGAGACAGATCAATTGAGCTCTTTCTAAGCAAAGGACCTAATGCTCATCTTGCACAAAGGAAAACTGAAGCCCCAAGTATCAGATCTCAGTTCCTGTGCCAGAAGACAAGGAAGCAATGAGTGTGTGCAACATCTGCATTAAAACTGGGATTTCTTTTGCTATTGTTGGCATTGCATGGATGAGATGTGTTTCTGGAAGCAGATATTTGAGCAGCTTTCACTTTTTCAGTTTCAGGAGTACACTGAAGACCCTGGGAAAGGTTGTATAAGGGGAAATAACATTTGCTTGGATCTGCCCATGTGCTAGGTGCTTTAAATCCATGTTTAATTGCAGGGTTAAAATGACACTCATCATTCTGCTCCTAAAGTCTACCATGGACTACATAGGAAAACCAAAGTGACATTACATCTCCAGAGCTAACAGTTTATTTTTCTTAATCTATTTTTTAAAAAGGAGGAATCTTTCTCTTGGAGTAAATAAGATAATGAGTCTGATCAGAAATCCATATTTTAGCTTTGCTCAATTCAGTTAACCCTGAAAATTACTGGATAGGGTCGTGGGCTTAGATGGAGACCATTTCATTGAATCCTATACTTTTACAAATGAGAACACTGAGATCAGAAGGATTAAGGGACTTGTCAGGATCACACAGAGTTATAGAGCAGATCCTGAAATTCCAGGATGTTGATCTCCCACTACTGAATGATGCCATCTGGGAGCAGTTTTCTATTTAGTTGGTTATCTACTTTCTGATAAGAAATGGTGTAGGGAGCAAATCTTCCCGCCTGGATACAAAAGAAAGGACAGGAAGAGCTGTGCTTTCTGTTTTCTGGTAACTCTACAACCATGAATCTATATTCTGGTTTCCTATATTAAGTTCATATCCATGTTG
The DNA here is from genome assembly GCF_003031525.2 of Neophocaena asiaeorientalis asiaeorientalis. Classification (NCBI taxonomy): domain Eukaryota; kingdom Metazoa; phylum Chordata; class Mammalia; order Artiodactyla; family Phocoenidae; genus Neophocaena; species Neophocaena asiaeorientalis. The sequence continues at coordinate 2,033,013 of NW_020185324.1, forward strand.
AATCTTGAATAAGCGATGATAAAATGGAAACTCACCACACAGGGCCCAGGAAAGCATTTGTTGCACCCCAAGTCCTTTGAAAGTTCCCAAGCGAGGAGAGACAGGGGCTACAGGAAGGTGACTCATCTACCCCCTGAAGAGTTAACAGAGGAATCGACAAACCCTTGTGGTCAGTGACACCAGAAGTTGTTGATGGACATGAGCCATCTCTGGGCAAAGAGAATGACACTCCACAAGGGTCTTATATTCCAATTCTTTTTCTAGGCCTTGGAGTAAATTGCAAGTTAAACTTCACAAATGACAATGTGGTATTAATGTATAGATAAAAATGTTAATGTATAGAAAAAGGTATAGATTTCTTTTTTTCTGCCATGACTTACACTTCCTGTTCTGTTGTGAATTAATGTATACATTCTATTTTTTACTGTTGAGTTGTCAAAATTTCCACCATCCCCACCCCCTTGGTAGAGTCTTTAGATGGTGGATGATGGCAGATATGGTACACTTGTCTTGGCCAAGTGGCTCACAGACTAAATATCTCTCAGCCCCATACTTATCTCAGGGCAGCTCACCTTTTTCACACTGTTGTTTATAAAAGCTGTGTTGGAAAAGAAAAATACTTCACATTTATGTAAAATGTACTTTTACAGCTATTGTTCAGCTCAATCATCAACTTTTTATACTAGTCATATTTTAACTTGAAAGCTGAGGAAACTGAGAACTGGAGAAGTGATAGGACTTTACCAAGGGCATATGACTAGCAGTTAGAATTGGGACCCAAACCCAGAACTTGGATTCCATTTTAAATGGTTTTCCTACCATGTGAGAGTTGATGTTGATCTTGTGATGAAGAAATGCTGAGTAGAGTAGCTTATTAAGACAAGGAAAAGGCATCAGGCATCATCCAATAGGTTCTACTAGAATAGAGGGTGTATTTCATAATATTTTTTTAAGGGTGGGTGGTACTGTGTACCTTTTAGAGATGAGGAAACAGACTTTTAGAGGTAAAGTAACTGCCATGTAATATATAAGCTAGAACAACAGGGATTTGAACACACTGATTTGAATTTGATAACTCACTGAGTATCTCTAATGTAACCTACATGAGTATCTCTACAATGCTATAAATGAATGAATGCATACATGCATGCCACAGTAATCCCCCTTGGTGCCCCAAAATCATGAAGTAGATTTATCGGTTTAATGGAGTGATAGTTCTACTAGTCATTAAAAGATAGACCTTTTTGCCAGTGTTAGACACCTTTTAAATTGAATTGACAGTGTCAAAGATTTGGGAGTCTTCGTGTATATATTTAGGTAGACTTCACAAGTAAGATGTAAATTATATGCAAATGAATGAGGGCTTAAGCCCCTCATTTTTGGTTATGATGTTTTACAATGGATGGAATAGAACGTGGGAGAGATGGTTGAAAATTTAATTGATTCTAAATTAAATTTTGCGCTGCATTAGTGACTAATAGCTTTGAAATGCCTCTTCTGAGGAGTCCTACTTCCTCATTCAGTGGTGACTGCTCCCCACTAATCTTCATTTTACAGATGGCTTTCCTATCCCTACCCCTAAAGGCTTAGGTATATTTTCTCCAGCAATTAGCATTATATACAAGCCCTGATGCGTCTTAAAAAACATGTTAAATGTGAGATTATCTCCCTCTGGAGATGGACTTAAAAAATTTTTGGCAGTCTGGTTACCCTGTGAGAAACAGCAATGATCCCTGTTAGGGTGACCTGAACATTTTCTTTTCAAAGGACCAGAAACAGTGAGAAGGACAGAAAAGAGGGAAAGATAAGAGCAGGAAGATGAAGAATGGGGCCAAGTGGGGAAAAGGTGGAGGAGAGATGGAAAGAGAGGAAGGTGGAGAAGGGGAAAGAGATGGAATGGGGGAAAGAGAAATAGACAGATGTAGACAGTGGAGAATGAGAAAGGGGGAGAGAGAGATGGGAATGAGAGAGAGAGGAGGAAAGAAAGCAGGAAGGCAGGACTTCAACCCCTCCTGGGCCCAGCCAGCAGGGAGCTGGCAAGAAAGAATTTGAAGCCAGAGGGACATATTATCCAGAACCAGGAGATGAATCTAATTGTAAGCAGACCCTTCCCACACCCTTCAGATGAGTGATGGACTCCTGGCATGTGACCTGGCTTGGCAATCTCCACCCCCTGTCCGGGCTGCCATAAGGAGATACGTAATGTCTAGAGTGATGGGAAAGTCATGCCTGCAGATGGTACAGATGGAGCTGCCTCATAAAATGACTCACTGTGAATCCTCACTGAAATCTCTGCTATAAAATGATAATGGAAAAAGCACAAGAAAGGCTAAACGAGCTTGAAAGAAATTTGTTCCAGCTTGTGTAGCTCCCTTCAAATTTTGAAAGGAGGAGACAAAAAGACCTATTAGTAAAATGCCAAGAAGATAATGTATCTTCTCTCCTGGCTATAACCCTTCCTCACCCCCACCTCCTTTATGACATCAGTATGTAAATGAAAGCGGCAAGAGAGAAAGAGGAAGTGTTGTGGAGGAAGATGTAAGAATTATTTATTAAGCAGGAGGGCTGATGTTCTGGAGGGGGAGGGCTGGGAGGCTGGGAAGAAAGGGGGTGGTGTTTTGGAGAGCAAAGAGGCAGACCTTCAGGGAGCAGGAGAAGTGGTGTTTTGCTTCTAGTCTGGGGTAGATGTTGCCGGAGTGGAGTGGGTCTCCCAGAGAGTGAGGTCAGACACTGGATGAGGGAGGCATTTAGCAGTTAGTCATGAAGAACTCTGTAGCAAGAAGAGGAAGTTTTTAACTCCAAAGAACTTGGCATTCCAAGGATAATTATCATTGGCTATTTCAAAGTCACCCAAGACCATGATGCTTCTACATATGATGCCAAATATAGCTCAGTTTTATGGATAAGGAATCTGCCAGAATTTGAGTGTTTTTAATGGAAGGCTAATTATTCAATGGGAGGTCTTCTGGCTTTCATCTCCTTATGTCCGCTGACAGAGCTGGTACAGCAATGGATTACAATGAGGAGGTGCTAGCTGGAGCAGAGTCATGGGATGGAAGGGCAGATATGAGGGCAGCCTAGACCCTGAGTAACATTTGGAAGCTGGTAGTAAGGGTGGAGCTGGGCTTCAATACAGGGGGAAGACCCCAGAGCGAGGTACATCCGCCATCCTGATGGTGAGTGCAAGGTGGGTCAGAATCAGGGTGTGCATGAATGGTATGCATTGGGATAGTCACAGGTCAGAAATGGTCCAGCTAGATAGTGAAGTCATGGGTGTCTTGCTTGTATAGTTGTAGCGTGCAGAGCCTAATGCCTGTGTTTTATTGTGTGGTTGGGACGCTTGGTGGGATGCAGAGGCAAGGAATGCCTTGTGCACCAGGCAGAGTTGGCCTAGATAGGGGGTGGAGAATATGGCATATGGAATGGGGTGGCGGGAAGGATATGATGGAAGATATAAGTTGGGGAGCCTGCAAGAAATAGAATCCAGTTCAGACGGCTCAAGACACTATGATGAAGGGACAACTTACGAAGGTGTGGACAGGGATAAGTGAGCCAACAAAGCATGGTGAAGTATTCAGGGACTAGCGACAGCTGGGAGCTGTTACCATCCTATACCTGAAGGAGCAAGGGTGGGGGCAGTTGTTTCTGCAGCCCAGTGAGAGTGGAAGCTGTGCTGTAGGGGCAGCCGGACCAGTGTTGTGATCACAGAGAACGATAGCCACTGCTAGGCAGATTGGGGAGGGTGTCTTAGTCTGTTCAAGTTGTTATAACAAAATACCACAGGCTTAGTGGCTTATAAGCAACAGAAATATATTTTTCAGTTTTGGAAGTCTAAGATCAGGGTGCCAGCTTGGTAGTTGAGGGCCTTCTTCTGGGTTGCAGACTTCTTCCTGTGTGTGTCCTCACAGGGTGGAAGGGCTAGGGAGCTCACTGGGGGTCTCTTTTAAAGGAGCAGTAGTCCCATTCATGAGGGTTCCACTGTAATAAGCAGAGGCCCCACCTCCTAATACCATCGCGTTGGACATGAGGATTTCAAATGTGAATTTCGAGGAATGCCAACATTCAGACCGTAGCAGGGGGAGTGTAGAAGAAATACCCTGACCTCTTGTCCTTCTCTCTCATCTCTTCTTGGCGCTTCCCATTGGTGAAACCCAATCTGAAGATAGAAGTGAGGGAATCCATGAGGTCAGGCTCCTGGGGCACAGAGCCAGGCATTCATTGAAGGGTGGAGCATAGCTGGAGTTGAGGAGAAAACAGAGACTGACCCGCATATATGCAAACCTAGCCAGATGGCAGTTGTTCATGGCCAGGTAACTTGTCTATTTGTGTCTGGGCCTAGTCACAGGCAGCCAGATCCAGCCCACAGGGAGAAGGTGACTCCAAACTACGGGCCCACACTGTGATGGGCACGGCTCTAGTGCTGCTGGGCAACACGAGTGCTAAACAGGGAAACTGAGGCAGGAACCTTACCCCCTGGAGAGCTTCAATATGAGAGACGGGGAAGGTTGTTTTTCAGAAAGAGGCTTGCTAGTTACCTTGGCTGTATACAACTGATTTAGTTCTTGGTTGCATCAGATGGGAGTGGAAACAAGGGTATGGATGTCTTTGTCTCCAACCTGATGAGCTCAAGAATTGGGCTGGGTCTGGGACCTGCCAAAGTTTCAGTTGTTGGAGTTACTGTGGGATATGCGGGGAAAGCCTTGGTGATAGGGATGGGTGATTTGAGTGCTAGTGGACTTCTTAACACACAGAGGATACAGAAGCCTTGGGGGAAAGGCTAAGAGGGACCAAGAGCCTAGAGAGTTAGTTTCCAGGAGCTGAAAGGTCCATGTGCAGCAGGAAACAGGCCAAGGCAGCATCCATACCAGGAAGGGCCTTGTAGACAAGTTGAATCTCCTTCACCCCAGAGCTCTTTTGGTTTGGTTGTAGTAAGGGCCAGTCTCCATGTCATGCGCCTGGGACCTGTGGAAGGGAGCAGGAATGGGGAAGAACTTGCTGAGGAGCATATGGTAGAGGTGGAAGAAGTGTTCGTTTTATGGGGAGAGATCTTGATAGTCTCTAGTTTTCAGCCTTGCAGGTTCTTGGAAAACATCTCCTAATATATCTTCCTTGAATGAGGCTTACAGTTCAAGACGGCACCTTTCTACCTCATGTTAAATTAAAGCCTTGGTCTGAGTTCATTTCTACATTAACTGAGGAAATAATTAATTGATTCTATTATGCATATATGGGATAGATTTTTTTTTTTTTTTTTTGCAGTACGCGGGCCTCTCACTGTTGTGGCCTCTCCCGCTGCGGAGCACAGGCTCCGGCTGCGCAAGCTCAGTGGCCATGGCTCACGGGCCCAGCCGCTCCGCGGCATGTGGGATCTTCCCAGACCGGGGCACGAACCCGTGTCCCCTGCATCGGCAGGTGGACTCTCAACCACTGCGCCACCAGGGAAGCCCATATGGGATAGATTTTATTTCATATGTTCATAAATAATACTAAAATGTTTTTTTTTAATTATTTACTTAATTATTTCTTGGCTGTGCCACACAGCTTGCAGGATGCTAGTTCCCTGACCAGGGATCAAACCCGGGCCCCGTACAGTGGGAGTATGAAGTCCTAACTACTGGACCGCCAGCGAATTCCCTAAAACTTTTTTTTTTTAATTGAAGTATAGTTGATTTACAATGTTGTGTTAGTTTCAGTTGTACAGCAAAGTGATTCAGTTATACATTCACTTATATATACATACATATATATCCACACACATATACTTTTTTCAGATTCTTTACCATTATAGGTTATTACAAGATATTGAATACAGTTCCCTATGCTATACAGTAGGTCCTTATTGTTTACCTGTTTTACATATAGTAGTGTGTACCCATCAAATTCCTAACTTATCCCTCCCCGCCTTTCCCCCTTTGGTAACTGTAAGGTTGTTCTCTATGTCTGAGAGTCTGTTTCTGTTTTGTAAATAAGCTCATTTGTGCCATACTTTAGATTCCACATATAAGTGATATATAATATTTGTCTTTCTCTATCTGACTTACTTCACTTACTGTGATAATCTCTAGGTCCATCCACGTTGCTGCAGATGGCATCATTTCATTCTTTTATATGGCTGAGTAATACTTCATTGTATATATGTACCACATCTTCTTTATCCATTCATCTGTCAACGGACATTTAGGTTGCTTTCATGTCTTGGCTTTTGCAAATAGTGCTACTGTGAACATTGAGGTGCATGTATCTTTTTGAATTAGAGTTTTCGTCTTTTCCGGATATATGCCCAGGAGTGGGATTGCTGGGTCATATGGTAACTCTTAAAATGGATTTTTAAAGAAGTATAGAATATACCTTTAATTAATCCCTATAATCTTCTTCTGGGATAGTCACAAAAAATATGATGGTCGATTATTTTCTAGTTATGCCATAGGGCACATTCTGGTATTTTGAATCACGGTTGTTTCTGTCTTGAAAGAATCCTGTACTGTTATTTTTTTCACTCTCCCTGTGGATCAGGAGTGGGTCATCTTTGGGCTGCTGCCTTCCTTGGACATGGGAGCTGTTCCTCAGGTTCCCTCTCTGATTTCTCAACACCCATGGTCAGTGTTTCAGGCATGGTGACTTCCATTAAAAGTTAATAATTTTGTATCAATTACATTTATAGCTTTAGATAGAGTCAAAGTTGGAAAATTTAGAATTGCCAGAATGAGTAAAAACAGCTCCGTAAATCTGCCCTTTCCATCTTCAGGGATGTTACAGATGCTCCCAATGTTAATTCCTGGTAAACGTGGGTACAGTTGGAAAGATGGGTACCGCACATCCCTTCAGGGAGCAGCTTCAGAGGACAGGGCTACCCCTCTAAATGCATCCGCCTCTCAGCCTCATGCACATCCCGCTTCTGGTATTTGCATCTTTGAACCATTTCATCCTAGGATTTTTTGCCTTGTGCTGATATTTTGTGGCAGCTTGAAGATGGTGGAACCAAATGTCTCAGGCACCTTACAAAACAGGTGATACTTAAAAACAGTTATAAGCTGGTTTTAAATGAGGAATATAATTAATAACTTACTAAAAGTCTTTGAAGAATTATCCAAAAGTCAAGTATCTACGGTAGTTTCTGAAATGACTTCCAGATTTAAGTGATTGTGTCAGCTGTATTGGTGAAAATTCAGATGAGGGGCCCTTATTCTGTATTTTACTATACTTCTTGAATTCACTGTATCCAGAATTAGGTCTTACTTTTGCTTCCAAAACTAGTTTATACTAAATTTTGGATCTTACTCTGTCGCTAACTATATCTCTGACTAATCTAAGCCAGAGCTGTACCCTATGAGCACCTGAGCAGTAGAAAATATCCTGCCTTACCTTAAAGGGATGGGTCCCACAGGGGCACCGGTTCGTACATATACAGAAGATGTCAGATCACACATGACCATGTGACTGGGTGTCCTGGAATAGTTCCAGTGTTAATGGTCTGTACTGTCATCCCTGTAAGTCAAGTGGGAGTGTAGATTCCATGTCTCCAATCTTAATTTAGAAAATAGTTCATGCTTCTTTTCTGATCTTCTGGATTCCCCTAGCTGAGCTGGTTCTCCTCTCCCAGGATGCTTGCCGACCCGTCTGATCTGGTCTGGTACTGGCTTCATGCTGAAACTTCCTACGGCCCTTCAGACCCTTGAATTCCATTTTGTTCCCTGGATTCTGCCATTAGCTTTCAGGGAGGGGGTTGTTGTCTTGATTTTGGATAGGAGTAAATAACTTTGGCGTTGTTAAGACTATTGTCCTAGAAAGGATAAAACCTTTTCTCAGAGATCTCCTTTCAGTTTCCCTGGGGTATTTCTGGGAAGCACCCATTTTAGCCCAGGCATGGAGGAAATCCTGGGAGTCCTTTAAAACTTTCCCTGCTTTTTTCCCTGCACATGGCTGGTTTACAGAGGCATGTGAGCCCCTGGATATGCCCTCCTTTTCTCCTGCTTCGGAGAGCGAATATGATCACATGATTACCTCTCCTGATTTTCCTCCTGATGAGGCTGAAGGACAGTAACCTTCCTTTTATAGGTTTGTGACTTGTAGACTAAATATGCCTTTCTTTCCTTTGATTCATTCATATGTAATTCTAAATGTTTGGAGTGGGCGGTATTATATTAAAGCAGTCCTGCTGGAAGATTTACTTGTGGCCTCTTTTTCCATTAAAACTTTATTTAGTACTTTTGTAATACCTTTGTTTTTCTGCTTATAAAAGTAATATAGAAAAGTATAAATTACTTCCTTAGACTGAGTCCTACAAGTACAAATACTAGTTTTATGTAGAATATAGTTTAAAGACCCTTAATATACATATTGTGAAATTATGTTTCAAAAAGCTTGTACCAGTTTACCTTGCTGCTAATTAAGTGAATATATTGTTATTGGAATTTATTATTACTAATAAAACCTTTGCTAACTTGATAGGTGAAAATATCTTATTTTTACTGCATTTATTTAATTACTAGTGAGCTTAATAAAAAATGCATAAGCAAACAAATGCATATTTTTCAGTCTTATGTACCCACTTCCAAGGTACAGAAATGTAACATTTTGAGTGCTAAAGTATATTTATCTTGTTTTCTTTTTTTTTTTTCTTTTTTGTGGTACGCGGGCCTCTCACTGTTGTGGCCTCTCCCGTTGTGGAGCACAGGCTCCAGATGCGCAGGCTCAGTGGCCATGGCTCACGGGCCCAGCTGTTCCACGGCATGTGGGATCTTCCCGGACCGGGGCACGAACCCATGTCCCCTGCATCGGCAGGCGGACTCTCAACCACAGTGCCACCAGGGAAGCCCTATCTTGTTTTCTGTTTTACTTTTCTTCTTTAGAGAGTTCTTCTCCTTCCAAAGTTCATCTATATTTTTTCTAGATTTTAAGAATGGTTTGATTTAAAAACAAATTTGTCACTTGACCTGCATGACATTTACTTTAATGCATGTGTATGAGGTGAGAATTTAAATATGTTTTTTCTAATCTAGAAACAATAAATGCTGGACAGGGTGTGGAGAAAGAGTGAAGTGTACAGAGTGCAGTAAGTCAGAAAGTGAAAAACAAATACCATATGCTAACACATATATGGAATCTAAGAGAAAAAATATAAAAGGTCATGAAGAACCTAGGCATAAGACGGGAATAAAGACAGAGACCTACTAGAGAATGGACTTGAGGATATGGGGAGGGGGAAGGGTAAGCTGTGACAGAGTGAGAGAGTGGCGTGGACGTATATACACTACCAAATGTAAAATAGGTAGCTAGTGGGAAGCAGCTGCATAGCACAAGGAGATCAGCTTGGTGCTTTGTGACCAGCTAGAGGGGTGGGACAGGGAGGGTGGGAGGGAGGGAGATGCAAGAGGGAAGAGATATGGGGACATATGTATATGTATAACTGATTCACTTTGTTATAAAGCAGAAACTAACACACCATTGTAAAGCAGTTATACTCCAATAAAGATGTTAAAGAATAAATAAATAAATAAATATGTTTTTCTTTAAATCAGTAAGCAATTAAAAATTTTTTCTTTTTATGGTACACGGGCCTCTCACTGTTGCGGCCTCTCCCGTTGCGGAGCACAGGCTCCGGACGCGCAGGCTCAGCGGCCATGGCTGATGGGCCCAGCCGCTCCGCGGCATGTGGGATCTTCCCGGACCGGGACACGAACCCGTGTCCTCTGCATGGGCAGGCGGACTCTCAAAGACTGCGCTACCAGGGAAGCCCAGTAAGCAATTTTTGAGTACCTTAGTTGTAAATAACAGAATGCACTCTAGCTAGCTTAAGCAGATGTGGAATATTCTGAGGAGTTTAGGTGGCTTACAGAATTTCTGGGCTCAGGGCTAACTTCTGGTAATAACACCCAGAGCGGTGCCACAGGACTGGCCAGGTGAGGTATCTACTAGCTGCCTCTGCTGCCACCTGTACCAGCAAAACTGAGGTCAGGCCATGCTTAGAGCTGGTTTCCCCACTCACTTTTGAGGAAAAGCCTCGTGTGGCTGCACTTGATTGAGGAAGCAATTTTTCTGGAAAGTATTTTGGGAAGGCAGTCCTGAATGTGGGAAGTGATCAAAATATAGGGAGAATGTATACCGGATTGGGTGACCCCAAGTGACTAAACCAGGTGTCTCCACGTTTCACCACTGATTAGTGTTGAAACCTTCATCACATATTAAACTTGCATTTAAAAAAAAAGTATAGACTAGTAGGATCAGTTTCTGGTGTGTGTGTATTCAGTTTTATCTGATTATTTTTATATTCTTGTGCTCTTGCCATAATTATTTTTTGCTGTGTTATATTTTAACTACTATGGTGTATATTGCACTTCTTTTTCAGTTCTTAGTTATTGCCTATTTTTTTCTTCCAGATGAACTTTAACGTGATTTTATTAACTTACAAAAATAAATTAAACTGATATTTTGGTTAGAATTGCATTAAACCTTCACATTAACTTGGCCACTTTTAACCTTGTTAGAATATTCATTCTTTCCCTCCAATTATGTGGTATAAATTTTCATCTAGTCAAAAAATTTTAACTTTCCTCAAGAAAGTTTTGTAGTTTTCTTTATAAGGGTATTCCTATTTCTCAATAAAGTTATTCTGAAGTGTATACTATTATAAATATAGATTGATTCAGTTTTCCTTTTATTTTCTGTGTCTTTTTCTGCTAGGCAGGAAAGCTATTAAAATTTGCATATATATTTTGTGTTAGACACTTAAAAATCATATTAATTCTAAGAAAATTTCAGTTAATTTTGTTGAGCTTTCTAAGAATACATCGATGTATGCAAATAACAGTAGTTTTGGAACCTAAGTCAAGCAACTAAAAGAAGAGACATGAAAAATGATTTATATATAACTAATTCAATAAGCTAGGTGTAAAAATACCCCGAAAGGGGAGATGGTTCTAATATCGTAATAATGCTTGAGTTCCCTCTGTACAGATATTCTAAGTAACATGTGTACAGATGGTGATTTATAGCATCCAGATATGCTCTGTAAAGTAAGCCACATGCCTGCCTTGGTTTCCCTGTCAGTCTATACCACATACCCAGACACACATGGTGTTTTCTCCCCAAATGTAAGCACTTAAGATTTTGGGTAGCAACACATTAATTCAAGCAGATTGATGCCTCCAGAAGTTTCTGTAGCCTCACCTCTCCATTGGTCCACTGGGGGAGAGGTTTCATAAATGAAAACAGGCCAGGGCTCATTTGGTTCACTCTTCCTGCCCTGAGCCGCTCTCTTCCTTTCCACAACTAAGCCACGTGTTTGGAGAACAGTGTCAGTGGGGTTTATGGAATGTTACACTTAGAAGGCTAAAAAAAAAAAAAAAAAAAAATTTTAAGAATGGTTTGATTTAAAAACAAATTTGTCACTTGACCTGCATGACATTTACTTTAATGCATGTGTATGAGGTGAGAATTTAAATATGTTTTTTCTAATCTAGAAACAATAAATGCTGGACAGGGTGTGGAGAAAGAGTGAAGTGTACAGAGTGCAGTAAGTCAGAAAGTGAAAAACAAATACCATATGCTAACACATATATGGAATCTAAGAGAAAAAATATAAAAGGTCATGAAGAACCTAGGCATAAGACGGGAATAAAGACAGAGACCTACTAGAGAATGGACTTGAGGATATGGGGAGGGGGAAGGGTAAGCTGTGACAAAATGTAAAATAGGTAGCTAGTGGGAAGCAGCTGCATAGCACAAGGAGATCAGCTTGGTGCTTTGTGACCACCTAGAGGGGTGGGACAGGGAGGGTGGGAGGGAGGGAGATGCAAGAGGGAAGAGATATGGGGACATATGTATATGTATAACTGATTCACTTTGTTATAAAGCAGAAACTAACACACCATTGTAAAGCAGTTATACTCCAATAAAGATGTTAAAGAATAAATAAATAAATAAATATGTTTTTCTTTAAATCAGTAAGCAATTAAAAATTTTTTCTTTTTATGGTACACGGGCCTCTCACTGTTGCGGCCTCTCCCGTTGCGGAGCACAGGCTCCGGACGCGCAGGCTCAGCGGCCATGGCTGATGGGCCCAGCCGCTCCGCGGCATGTGGGATCTTCCCGGACCGGGACACGAACCCGTGTCCTCTGCATGGGCAGGCGGACTCTCAAAGACTGCGCTACCAGGGAAGCCCAGTAAGCAATTTTTGAGTACCTTAGTTGTAAATAACAGAATGCACTCTAGCTAGCTTAAGCAGATGTGGAATATTCTGAGGAGTTTAGGTGGCTTACAGAATTTCTGGGCTCAGGGCTAACTTCTGGTAATAACACCCAGAGCGGTGCCACAGGACTGGCCAGGTGAGGTATCTACTAGCTGCCTCTGCTGCCACCTGTACCAGCAAAACTGAGGTCAGGCCATGCTTAGAGCTGGTTTCCCCACTCACTTTTGAGGAAAAGCCTCGTGTGGCTGCACTTGATTGAGGAAGCAATTTTTCTGGAAAGTATTTTGGGAAGGCAGTCCTGAATGTGGGAAGTGATCAAAATATAGGGAGAATGTATACCGGATTGGGTGACCCCAAGTGACTAAACCAGGTGTCTCCACGTTTCACCACTGATTAGTGTTGAAACCTTCATCACATATTAAACTTGCATTTAAAAAAAAAGTATAGACTAGTAGGATCAGTTTCTGGTGTGTGTGTATTCAGTTTTATCTGATTATTTTTATATTCTTGTGCTCTTGCCATAATTATTTTTTGCTGTGTTATATTTTAACTACTATGGTGTATATTGCACTTCTTTTTCAGTTCTTAGTTATTGCCTATTTTTTTCTTCCAGATGAACTTTAACGTGATTTTATTAACTTACAAAAATAAATTAAACTGATATTTTGGTTAGAATTGCATTAAACCTTCACATTAACTTGGCCACTTTTAACCTTGTTAGAATATTCATTCTTTCCCTCCAATTATGTGGTATAAATTTTCATCTAGTCAAAAAATTTTAACTTTCCTCAAGAAAGTTTTGTAGTTTTCTTTATAAGGGTATTCCTATTTCTCAATAAAGTTATTCTGAAGTGTATACTATTATAAATATAGATTGATTCAGTTTTCCTTTTATTTTCTGTGTCTTTTTCTGCTAGGCAGGAAAGCTATTAAAATTTGCATATATATTTTGTGTTAGACACTTAAAAATCATATTAATTCTAAGAAAATTTCAGTTAATTTTGTTGAGCTTTCTAAGAATACATCGATGTATGCAAATAACAGTAGTTTTGGAACCTAAGTCAAGCAACTAAAAGAAGAGACATGAAAAATGATTTATATATAACTAATTCAATAAGCTAGGTGTAAAAATACCCCGAAAGGGGAGATGGTTCTAATATCGTAATAATGCTTGAGTTCCCTCTGTACAGATATTCTAAGTAACATGTGTACAGATGGTGATTTATAGCATCCAGATATGCTCTGTAAAGTAAGCCACATGCCTGCCTTGGTTTCCCTGTCAGTCTATACCACATACCCAGACACACATGGTGTTTTCTCCCCAAATGTAAGCACTTAAGATTTTGGGTAGCAACACATTAATTCAAGCAGATTGATGCCTCCAGAAGTTTCTGTAGCCTCACCTCTCCATTGGTCCACTGGGGGAGAGGTTTCATAAATGAAAACAGGCCAGGGCTCATTTGGTTCACTCTTCCTGCCCTGAGCCGCTCTCTTCCTTTCCACAACTAAGCCACGTGTTTGGAGAACAGTGTCAGTGGGGTTTATGGAATGTTACACTTAGAAGGCTAAAAAAAAAAAAAAAAAAAAGGTGCAAAATCTCAGACAAGTGGAAAGAATTTGGTGAATGTGCCTGCTTTTAAGACTTCAGAGACTCCAAATTATCCTGTTTCTCCCAGGCAAGCTAACGACTAACAAAAGAGCATTAGTTATAAAGAAATTCACTGAAAAGCCATGGGAAGATTAATGCCTGGAGTTGATAAGAAGCATCGTTGGATAATAGCTTCTAATTCCATGGGATGTAAAATACACAGAAACAAACATGTCCTGAATAGGGACAGGATCCTGCTTGACAGATTTTCTCTGGGACTTTCAACACTTTAATAAGTATTCATTTTTATTTGTAGCCTTAAAAGCAATTACCAGGCAGCCTCACGCCTTGGTTGCTCCTTGGTCTTTGAACGATATACTCAGTAGTTTCTGCACCTTGCCTTTTGAGAATACAAATAGAGAGGCTGAGTAGTCCGGATTGAGTCACTTACCTCACTTGACCATTCTAAGACCCACTTAGAGAGAAGGTGGGGTTTTTGTCATAAGGCAGTTGAAGGTCCCATCTATTTCTTGAGGTTTTTGACCTCTGGGACACTTGTGATTTGTCATTTTAGGTTAATGAACTTAGGAATTTGGCTGTGAGCCTAACCCAAGTAGCTCAGATTCTGCTCTTGTCAGTGATGGACCTGAAGGAAAGGCCTTGTGGTAAAGTGAGGTGGTGTGTTAAGTAAAACTTATGTAAGGCCAAGGTACGAGCTTTCTTAATGCTTGAAGTATTCCAGGATATTTGAGGTTGGAGGAGGTTGCATTTACAGCAGGAAATGCAAGGAGTCCTGTCACATCTTGAGGGAGCGCGATAGGAGCTGTAACATTCTCCTGCTGGGCTTAAATATTAGAATCCTTATGCAGTCCTTTCATGCTCCCTTCAAAGTCTCCTGGGTCTGACTTTGGTATTGCCACAAAACAATGCTCCACACATTTCTTTCTGGCTAACAAAGGCTGCGTGCACAGTAGCTGAAAATTTTTAAAAATAATAACTTCGTGTGTGTGGGTAATATCTGGTGGTGATACTGCTTTAGAAAAATCTATGTAATTAACCGTTTTTCCTATTTAAAAAAGTTACAATCTGATCTGGAAAGTAGGACACAATCCCCTTAAAGCTTAAAGTTCATTTTGGAAATGAATTGCAAATCTGCTACAGTAATGGCTAATGATCCAATATTCAGTTATTTATTCTGGTAATCAACTTCATGATGGAATCCTGCCTTTCAGAGAAGGGAAAACAACTTATTTCTGGTTGGAAAAGTGCTGTAGGGGTTTTGACATCAAGGAGAAGTAGATCAAGCTTTTGGAGTTGTGAACCTAAGGTTTCCTGCTTTTAAAAATCTTTTCTTAAATGATATTCTTTAAAAACTTAAGCAATGGCAGGTTATTTTAAATTTATTTATTTTTGGCTGCGTTTGTTTTTCGTTGCTGTGTGAGGGCTTTCCTAGTTGCAGTGAGCGGGGGCTACTCTTCGTTACCGTGTGCGGGCTTCTCATTGCAGTGGCTTCTCTTGTTGCGGAGCACGGGCTCTAGGCGCGTGGGCTTCAGTAGTTGTGGCACACGGGCTCAGTAGTTGTGGCGCACGGGCTTAGTTGCTCTGCGGCATGTGGATCTTCCCGGACCAGGGATCGAACCTGTGTCCCCTGCATTGGCAGGCAGATTCTTAACCACTGTGCCACCAGGGAAGTCCCTTAAATTAATTAATATACTAGCAAATTATACTCTTATATAGAAAATGGGGTTGAGTGGAACAATATTGGTCAATCCAGGGGTCTGTGTCTCATAAGCTTGTACGTTTGGGTCACCAGGTTCAGGTCCCACTGTCTTCCTGGGGGTGGTGGTCCAGGGTGGCAGAGTGAAAGCTATGCTGTCCATGAAAACTCAAACAGAGGCACTGAGGGCAAAGTCACAGGCCACACTATAGCTTTTTCCTCCTGGAATGAACTGATTTTGACGGTGTAGCTAGATGTATTTTGGGATAGTCATTTGTGATAATTAGTTTCCCCTTTCTCTCCCTTCTGTATCCAGTCATTTCCTCAGGGAGGTCAACAGCAAGGTTGAAAGTGACAAAGTCATCAATCCCTCCTAGCTTTTGTTTTCAAAGGTCAAGACTATGTTTTCAAAGGTCAAGAGGGGGCTTAAAGTATCCACCAAGGATGAGAAAAGGAGAGAGTTGTTCACAGGAAGAAGCAGAGTGACCTGGCAGATGCAGGGGGTTCATAGAAGGGCTTACTGCAGACCAGGAGAATATTCTCCTGGGCTGGATAGGGGAGACTGAGAGGTGGGTGGGCCCTAGAGAAGTGGGATCCTGACAGCATCCTGCAGAGGAAGCAAGACACTAGCAAGCATGTCTAGGTAGATAAGACCAGAGAAATTCTCAGGGAAACAAGTGTTATTGGACTATCAAAACAACAGAGAGAAATTGGGCCCCAGGGAGCTATAGGGACAAGACAGTGGCCAACTCTTTGGCAAACTGTGTAGGTAAATGAATGATTGCCAACAAACCCTCTTCCCTCCATGCCTTAGGAACCTAGATGCAACCTGAGGAAAGAGAGGTGACCACAGAACCACTGTGATTGTTTCCTACTAGCTGTATGAGCGATTAATTTCAAAATTGATTTCTAGAAAAGACAGATGTACTATTTCTTTTAGATACAATTTTGTGGACTGAGATAAAGCTCCACTTCAGTTGCTTAAGCTGATCAGTTATCATAATGAAAACAATGAAACTATTTTGGGAATAAACACAATTT
This sequence comes from Neophocaena asiaeorientalis asiaeorientalis, assembly GCF_003031525.2. Classification (NCBI taxonomy): domain Eukaryota; kingdom Metazoa; phylum Chordata; class Mammalia; order Artiodactyla; family Phocoenidae; genus Neophocaena; species Neophocaena asiaeorientalis. Next base: position 2,049,547 of record NW_020185324.1, read on the forward strand.
AAGGAGAGATTCCTCTTATTAGGAATCTGTTATTCTTCCCTGAGTCAAGGTTACTGTCACTGGTGGAAATGATGTTGAGAAGAAATTCACATACTATTGGTAGAGAACCTTGGACATTTATAAATAGAATTAAAATAAATTCCCTACATGAAAATTAAGTTATACCCTCTGTGGACTTTCTTTTACTTCACTCTTTTTTTGGGTGGGGTGGAGAATGCTGAAATTTTGTTCCCCTAGCAAATTTTAATTCTGCAGTACAGTATTATCAACTGCAGTCACCATTAGATCCTCAGACCTCTTTCTTTTGACCTTAAATGTATTCTGTAAGTCCCAGAAAAAAACAGGTGGAACACTCAAATTGGAGAATTTGAGAAGACACTAATAAAAATGCCCTATTTACAGAAGAGCAGGTAAAATTTAGAGAAAGCAAGAAAGGATGGTGTCATATCTTGAGGCTGGTAACAATGGGAAGTCATTGCCATCCCTAGGCCCGAAGGGGAAAGGGACTTGTTGGTTACTGGAACCCACAGGGAGAGAGGGAACAACGGAAAAAGAGAGAGGGAGAAGGAGGTGAAAGAGGAAGAAGAGGTAGAGGTTGAGGGATAGGACAAGGGGCAAGGAATAGGAGAAGAAAAGGAGAGGGAGTTGGAGGACCGGGCGGAGGGGGAGGAGAGAGCTTTATGAAAAGGGCCACTTTCCAGGAGTTGCCTTCAGTTGAGGGACATAGTGAACTTGCTGTGATTGCCTGGGGGGGAGGGAGTGGGTCAATATCGCACCTCAAACACATGCTCCCCCTCTTTTTTTTTTTTTCTAATTTCTTGCTAGTGCCTTTCTTTGGCCAAACTCAACCAGAAGCTAGAGGACAGAGAGCCCAAGGATGCAGTCCACTATTGGTCAGCTCTTGGTGCCCAGAGCAGAGGAAAAAAGGGGCACAACAAACACTCTAAGAGAGTGATAGTGATAATCACCAGCACACAATCAGGCAGGCAACTTTTTACTTTTCATTTAAAAATTTTTTTGCTGTCACCAGCAACATAGAGCAGAGGTAATTGGCTTAAAATGAATTAGAGGGAAAAACAAAGAGTAGGGAAGGCATCTGAAAAATCAGTGACTTCAGATATTCATTTTCTGCCAAGCTCTTGGTTTAATTTTACAGTGTTAATCAGTTTGCTCTTGTTTTTTGCCAAAGTCATCTGGAGCCGTTTATAATGTATAGACACAGGTTCAGACATGGATGACTATGATTAGTCTCTTTGAAGGAAACAGTAGGATAAGTAATAAACGGGACTGACTCAGGTAAGGCTTCCCGGGCTCACAACCCAGTGAGGGTTACACCACAGCGTAAATGGCAATGGCAGTGTGGATGGAGACACTGGAATGTGCAATATGCTGGCACTGGGCACTTCTTGGGAACTTGTATTCACTCATCTGATGTTTGACTATAAAATGGGATTACGTATTACTAAATTTAACTCTAAAACACAAGCCTTGAAAATAACCATAACAACAGATGTCATTATTTGAACAGTTCCTTTGTGTCAGCTGTTATACGAAGTGCTTACATGCACGAGAATCAGTCTTCACTAAAATAAATAGTAGGGCTAGTTTTCATCCTCATTTTAATGGTTGAGGAAAGCAAGGCTTACAGAGGTTCAATAATTTGCCTGTTTACTCAGCCAATAAGTGGCCAACCTGGAATTTGAACCTAGGACTCTATCTCTCCAAAGCCCACACTGTTAACTGTTGGCTTCTAACTCTTTATATGAAGGAGAAACCTTTACCTTTATGTGTTCTGATGAATTTTAAAAGAGTGAAGTCACACTTTGCATGCCCATTGGAGACATGGTCCCTTGTGAGGAAATATTTTTATAATATAGGATACCATACTCCCATGGACCAGTGGGAGCCATTAGCACTTTAATACTTAGAGATCCAGGATTTCAGTTGAAAGGCAAGGATGGAGCAGCAGTTGTCAAGCGTGGTCAGGGGGTCTGAGTTTCCATTTGGTTAGCCTGTAAATGAACTGGTTGTTACTGGAAGGTGAGAGAGTGTATTAAATGCTACTTGCCTCTCTCATGGAGGGGATGATGTATCTGAATTGTGATTCATACATTGCTGCATGAAATATGGCCATCACTTCTACTTTCCCGACCTTCTCTAGATTCTGTTTTGGTTGGTTATTTGTCTTTTCTACACAAGGCAGGGAGGCCACAAACAAGGGAGAAATTAAATGGTCAGATAATCAAATTAAAGCATAATGTGAGGGTAGAGATAGAGCAGCACACTGCTATAATTCACAGAATGTCTGAATGATTGAACAATGGATCCTTCATCAACAAGAAGGGAATTTATATCTTGTGATAACCTATAATTCAAAAAATCTGAAAAAGAATCTGAATTCAGTTATCTATATAACTGAAACGCTTAGCTATACACCTGAAACTAACACAACATTGTAAATGAACTATACTTCAATTAAAAAAAAAAAAGAAAGGCATTTCATTGACCAAGACAGTGCATCCATTGGAATCGTTGATTCCTCCAACTGTGGTTATAGAAGATATGTGAGGTATTTTTAAAGTGGTGAGAGTTTTGCTATAGATATGGTGACCAACATATAAGAAAGAGCTGCTAAGAGGCACTGGAACGTCTCAAATGTACTTTTTCCTTTCTGACTTCCAGCTCCTTGACTTAGGATGGGCCCCTTGGAAGCAGAGCCTGAAATGGAGAATCTTGTGCTAGTGGTTTATTGAGGGTTTCAGGAAAAATCAGTAAAGCAAGTGAGGGAATCAGGATGAGGTAGGGGAGAAACTAAGTACACTGTGGCTTCAGCTGAAGTCCAGTTTCAGCCTGATCTCTGGGGGCTCTGAAGGAGAGATGCACCACAGAGTTGTCTCATTTTAAGGCAGTGGGGCTGGGCTTTTGACCCCGTACCAATCACTCTTTGGCTGTGGGCTGCACCTAGGGTGGACTGTCACCTCTGAGCATTTCCTGTCAAGACGGCTTCTGTAGGCCAAGAGCAGTTACCCAGAGAAGGTTGCAGCTTTGAGCTGTTAGCTGCCCCCAGTCACAGGTGCTGGTGGATGGGTGCATAGGCCTGCTGAAAGGGGTGGGGCACCAACAGCATCCATTGCACTCTCATACTTACACGTTGCTCCCTTCCTAACTCTTATATATTATGGAAGGTGAGCAAAGTGGAGCTCTTGAAGTGCTTTACTGCTTTACATGAAGTAAGGGTAAGAATTGTTTTGGAAAACTTTTTTTAGTTTTATTTTTGTGTGTGGGGCATATGCAAGGCCATCTTGTAAATCTGTTTCTTATTGTGGACTATAGTTGAGAAAGTTTCAAAGCTAACTCCTCCATGGGGGATGATAAGAAAGATATTTTTGTTTTGGTTGTGTACTTAGGGTTTATGGACTGATAGACTCAGACTTTAGATGGGGGAGAACCTGTCCTGTTTGTCCTTCCCTTCAAGCAGATGGTTTGAAATGGGAATGACTGCTTTGCTTCATTCTTTGCACATAGGTTAAGAAAGTCATTCAGACGACACAGTGGTCTTCTTCCCTAGTCCCTTCATTGTGCATCCCTGACCTGTGAACTTTCTACATAACAGCGTCTTCAACATGTGCAAAAGCCTCATCTTTAAACTAGGGTATACTTAGGAAAAATGCTTTTTCTCTCAAACCCTCTGATGGAAAGAACCCTATCGGGCCCTTTACTCACTCTACCTTAGGGGAGATAAATTGACTCACCTGACTGGTAAATTTTGGAAATACCCTTGGTCATGCTTATCTCAGCTTTACTCTCCTTTCATTTAGGGCTATGCCTTTCCACAGAGGACAAGAGTTCTCTGCTCCGATGCCAAATACTGTGGAGGGGTCTCCCCTGTGAGGAGGGTACGCTGTTGAGATTCTTCTTTTCATGACTGGATGCCTAAGTTTATGTCTTTTTAATTCTAGGTTTCAGTATTAGCAGTCCCATTTGGCTAACAGAATCATTTAGGATAAAAACTCTTAGCAAACTGGGAATAGAGGGAACTTTCTTAACCTGATCAAGGGCAACTACAAAAGCTTAGATGAGGTCATAATTAATGGTAGAATGTTGAAAACTTTCCCTCTGAGATGAGCAGAACAGGAATGTCTGCTATAACCACTTCTGTTCATCATTTTACTGTAGGTCTAGCCAGTGTAGTGAGATGGGCAACAAAACAAAAAGATTAAAGATTAGTGATTAGAACTTCTTTTTATTTTTTTATTTTTTTGCAGTACGCCGGCCTCTCACTGTTGTGGCCTCTCCCGTTGCGGAGCACAGGCTCCGGACGCGCAGGCTCAGCGGCCATGGCTCAAGGGCCCAGCCGCTTTGTGGCATGTGGGGTCTTCCTGGACCGGGGCACGAACCCGTGTCCCCTGCATCGGCAGGCGGACTCTCAACCACTGCGCCACCAGGGAAGCCCAAGATTAGTGATTAGAAAGGGGGAATTAAAACTGTCATTGTTGAAGGTGAAATAATTGTATAAAAATGCAAACGTGTTTTTGAGTAAGTTATTAGAAAAAGTAGGTACACTTAAGTTACTGCATATTACATCAATATTCCAGTCAACTGAATTCTGTAAACCATCAACAATCAGTTGGACATGTGATTTCAAAGAATTTTGTATTTTACAGTAACTGTAAAATTATAAAGTACACAGCGATCAATGAAAATGAAATGTAAACCCTTCATCCAAGAAATTATGGTGCTAATACACGGTATTAAAGTGCTAAATAAAAGGAGAGACGTTTCATATAGTTGGATAGAAAGATGTCAGTCCTCTTCAAATTTTTTCGTAGATTCGTAGTAATTACAGTCAGCATCCAAATGATGTTTTTTTCTTTCTTTTTATTTTTTGTGGTACGCGGGCCTCTCACTGTTGCGGCCTCTTCCGTTGCGGAGCACAGGCTCTGGATGCGCAGGCTCAGCGGCCATGGCTCACAGGCCCAGCCGCTCCGTGGCATGTGGGATCTTCCCGGACCGGGGCACGAACCCGTGTCCCCTGCATCAGCAGGCAGACTCTCAACCACTGCGCCACCAGGGAAGCCCTGATGTTATTCTTTTTTAAGTGTGATTAGTTAAGAGGCTATAAACTTTATTTGGATAAGCAAAGTGTTCCTGAAGAATAAAAATACTCCTGAAGTAGGGCAGGATAGGGACTTGTGAAAGAAGAACAAGACTTGCCTTCCCATGACTTTTCATAAAGCTGTGGTAATTAAGACTGTGATATTGTTGCAGGAATTGACAAAAGACCAGTTGCACGGAATAGGAAGCTCAGAACAAAGTCAGGGTATATATAAATCTGCTTATAATACAGTTGAATACGTGGGTATGCTATGAACCAGCAATTTCACTCCTAAGGAAAACCTTTAGAAAACTCTTTGCTCTTGTACACCAGGAGACAGGTTCAAGACTGTTCACAGACACAGTTTTTTAAAAAGCAAGCAAACACAATAGGAAACATTTTAGTGGGACAAAATAGGATTATTTAATGGAATACTATACAGCAGTAAAAAGAAATGGAATACAGCTATAGATATTGAGAGAGATGAAATCTTGAAAAAATAATTTTACTTCTTCAGAAGTCAGGGAAGACTATGTTTAATATCATTCATTTATATAAAGTTCAAAACCAGGCAGAATCAAGCAGTACATTTGTTTGGACATGCATTATTCATAATAAAGTCTTAAAGAAAAACAAAGGAACAGTTATTAATTTTTGAGTGGTGGTTACCTCTGTGAGGTGTGAGGGTAATAGTAGGCGAGGGGAAAGCTATTGGGAGGGAGCTTTCAAGTTATGGGTATGTTCCTTTTCTTAAGCCAGATGTTGGGTAAATGGGTATTTATTTTTTTATTCTTCTAACTGTACATAGGGATATTATGTATTTTTTGTATGCATAATATATTTCAAAATAAGCCTAGCCACAAATCTTAGCTGGCAGGATTTGAAACTGTGGGGAGAAAATCCAACAGGCAACAGATGACATTTGGAGAGTGCAAAGGAGTAAGCATAGCACCTTTCTGCTGCTTGGGTCTTGAACTGCAGCTGGCAGCAGCCTGGTTCAGTGTCCCCACTGAGCTCTTTCTACTGGATCTTGCGCTTTTATAACCTATGATGGATACTGCCCTCGACAAGAGGAGGAACAACATGGGTTTGATTCTATAGGAGTATCAGCCACGGAAAGATCAATGGGAACACCCCATGGGCTTTGCAAAGAAGTGAAGATGGAAGCCACAAAGGACTAAACCCATCTTTACCCATTTTTATCACTCTTAAAGCAGGAATGGAGCTGTTCTCATATCTTTAGAAGTCACAATGCATTCTGAGCTGCTGAGTGGTTCAGGCAGCAAGTCTCACCTAAAGTATAGCTCTGCATTGTGTCATAGTCATTTTTTATTACTAATAACTGCAATGTCTGTTTTCTAATAGTTTGGCTTTTAAACAAATTTCAGTGACTTGAAAGTTCCCCTCAAGGTATGTCCCTGTGCACTGATGTTCTGTATGCCTTCCTGAATGGGACAGGGAAGGGTGGCATTTCACTCAGAGGTACTGTGAATAGTAATGGTTAAAAATTAGTTTAGTATTTAACTTCTCTGCCAAATATTCTTGGGCAGGAAAGGGGAGTTCTTCAGATCTGACTTTGCCCATAGGTGCAAAATGTCATTGGTCTTCTGTGTTGTTGTTAAAGTGTTGAGAACTGCTAGGCTAAAGTACTGTTAGCCACCAGGCTGCTTAGAAAAATACCTGAGCACTTTAATAACCTCCAAGAGGTGATGTGAGCAAGTGGGACTAAATCTTAACAAGCAGCTGAAAGCATGCTTACGACCCTGTGGAGAAGATGAGGGCCATTGTACTGTTCAGTTTCGTTAAGTCATGGCTCTTAACTAAACTCAAAGACCTTAGTGTCAGGCAGCCAGCCTTTTCCTTAGCTGCTTCTTTTCCAGTTTATCTCAAATGCATCTTGAAAACTGTGGTGCTGAATAGAGAATAGCTCAACATGGTTGCTAATCAGTGTTTCTGAGTCCTTCCCTTCCTCCTGACATATAGGAAGAGCAGATACCAGCTGGATGCCTGCAGATGAACCTGTCATGGCAAATGCCTCCTTGCTCATCTCCAAGGGTGGCAAGGATAATTCCATTTCCTGAGAATTACCGGTAGTTTACAAATTCTGTCGTACACTGTGCATGGATGGTGAAAGTTCAGAAGCCACGTGTGAGCAGTTGGTACATTGGAAATACTTGCTGAGTGAAGAGAGCAGACCTAGAGCAATCTTTTTTTTTCTTTCATTAGTTGGACTGCAGGCCAGCGGAGAAGTAGAAAGTTACGTATTTTCTTTTCTGGGACCCAGGCCAGGCTTGTGGAAGACTGATCATAGAAAACTGATTATGAAATACTCGGGAACTAGGAAGTGCCCTGTGTCCTTTCTCATGTCCTTACCTCAGGAGTTTGGCTAGTTAATGCCACTCAGAAATTAGTTTACAGGATACTGTCTGTCTCCCTTTCCTATATTCTTGTCAAAATCATTGCCAAGCTGTTTTCTGTTTCTTAAGAAAAGTAAATGCTGGTTAATGATTTTTAGTTTTTGAACAGAAGAATAAAAATGATAAATTTAGATCTAAGCTTCTTACTCTTGATATTTCACGGACTTTAAAAAATTTTTTATACAGCAGGTTCTTATTACTTCTCTATTTTATACATATTAGTGTATACATGTCAATCCCAATCTCCCAATTCATCCCACCCGCCCCCCACTTTCCCCCCTTGGTGTCCATACGTTTGTTCTCTGCATCCGGATATTTCACAGACTATTATTTTGCTCTGAAAATACATTTGTTGATATATTATCATGCTGTACCACATATACTTTACATTTCTAAATGAGTTATTTTTAGAGAATTATACAATTTTGGTTATTAGATGAACTAAAAATTCACCCATAAATCCATTATCATAGCAGACAATAGTTTTCTTAAAAAGTAGTAGGTTGTTGCAATCTATCTATATACGTACATACAACTGAATACACTTTCTTCAGATAACATGGTATTATAATTTTCCATGGTGGTACATAGTTCTTATAGCCAACACTTAATATAGGTGATTAAAAATACATATTCTTTAATTAAAATATTGACAATACTTTAAAATTTGTTAATCGTTTGAATATATCTGTGTATTTTGTTTTGGTCTGTTTTTTATCTGTGCTCTAAAACTACCATGCAATTCACTATCCTGTTTTTGGCACTTAGCATGAGACTTTTTCTTGTTTATTACATAATCATCAATCACAGAATTTTAATGATTACATTATATACCATTTAGTAGATTTACCAACAGTATATTTAAGCATTCTTTGTTGACATTTAGGATATTTCCTTTAATTTGCTATTATAAAAATGCTATTATAGACATCTTCCTGCCTGAAGCTTTTTCTTTAATTGGATTGTTTCACTAGAACATTACTGGATCAAAGGCTAACCAGTTTTCCAGCTTCTGATGTTGTTGCCAAATGGGTTCCAAAAGTATTGCATTGATTTACACAGCTACGAACATTGTACAAGAGAGCCAACTTCTCACAATTCTCGATAATAATTATTAATTTAATAGTTTTCATTTTTATTAAATGAATAGTGAAATTAATTCCTTAATGTGTTTACTGTTTTTTTCCATTTTGTGAATTGTCTGTTTACATAGTCCATGATCTTTTTCAGTTTAACTTTTAGAATAGTGTTTTTCTGATTGGATTATATGAAACTTGGTATAAGTATTACTGTGAATATTATTTTTCCTCAGACTTCTTGCCTTTTTATTTTTTTGACACTACAAAACTGTCATTTTTGGTAAATAATCAGTCTTTTCCTTGGTGACTTCTATCACTTAGAAAGTCATTTCTTCTTTGAAAATGGGTTAATATTCAATCCCATATTCTTCTAAATTATTTGTGACATATAAAAGCAACTTCTCAAGTAATGTGAAAACTCTGTGGAAAGCTTAAAATATAAAAATATTCAGGAAAGGGAAAAACTGAATAAAATAATCAGAAATCCTGCTTCCCAGAGAAAATCATAGGTCACGTTTTTTGATGTGGATCCTCTTAGACTATTTATACTGTAAATATAGAAAAATAGACAATTATACACATTTTACAAAAATTGTATTGTATGCAGAGCATGTATTGTTATATAAGCTAAACACATGTTCCTAAATCAAAATATAACAACATCTTTCCGTGGCTATAGATGTTGCTCAGAATTTCAAATGGCTACAGAGCATTTCTTTATATATCCGACCATTCTTTTAGCATTGGACATTTGGATTTTCTTCTATTATAGACAAATCTGAGGTCAACCATCTCGTACAAGCATTTTTCTTACTCGTCCAGTTCCCAGCAGGGGGATTTCTGGGATCAAGGTATTTTAAAAAATATTTTTGATTATTTTCCCGAATTGGCTTTCCAAAGGTTGTACTAATTTCAACTGCAGTCAGTTAAATTTGACAGCGCCTTGCTTCCTATATCTGCATGACTCTTTTTAATCTTTATCAGTCAGATAAGTAGAAGATAAAGATGTCTTATTGCTGCTTTAATGTGTATTCTTAGGTGATTAATGAAGTTGAACACTTCTTCAAAGATATTGCCCATTTGTATTTCTACTTTTGTTCATATTCTTAGCCCACTTCGTATTAAGGTTTTATACCTTTCTATAACTTGTTTTATAATTTAAAAATCTGGTGCAGAATGCTCACCCCAACCCCTTTTTATGGAGCATACTGCCTTGCAATCAATTTTTAACCTGAGAATTAAGGGATAAAAGTACTCTCTGTGCACAGAGCAACTTTACAATTGCTGCCATCTCCACGTGTAGGAAAACCATCGGCCTATTACTCTGAGCATGGAGTTACAATTTCTATCAAATTGTGGGAACTGTTAGCAAGTAAGGGCAAAAGCTACATTAAAGTATGCATGGGGAGCCATTTCCTACTAAAGGTGATGTTATCTTTTTATGTCAGTCACGTGAGGGAGAGAAATGTATCAGAGACCCAGAAGCCAGGATTGAGAGAAGGGATCCTAAGTGGGAAACAGAGGTGGTAGGTGGCTCTTGACCACAAAGATGTCAAGACTCTTAAGTTGTGGGTGTAAGAAGGCCCCGTGATCATAACTCAACATGGAGCTTCCCAGGGCGCCTTCAGCGGGAAGGATGCCTGGAATAGTTGGACTAATAGATGCCCTGTCATGGGGGAGGAACACTGAGGATCAAATTGGCAACTTGGACTACAGACTGCTAATTTTTAATAATTGAGCCACCAGTTTACGGCTGGGCAGTAGTTATCCATAATAAAGACTATGTACTGCAATTTCCCTTGAAGCTGTTTGTAGCCGTGGGACTGACTTCTGACCAAAGGAACATGACGTGCAGAAGCAGTATCCACCCCTTCTGGGAAATGCCCTTAAAGAGAATGAGGATGCCCCTTCCTCTTTTTTTTGCTGTCCAGAATATGGATTTGATGGTTGGACAATGTAGTGGACACTGTTGATGTCCTGTTTAGCTCCCCTTTACTGGACTGGGACACCCATCCCCCAGCAGCTGAGTGTGTTGGCAGCTGGTATATCGCTGTCCCCTTCTCAGAGAATAGTCTTCCGTCAGTCTTTCTTTTTAGAAGGGACACAGCTGTTTCAGGGCCTCTGTTTTGGACTTCGAGGTGGAAACCATGTATTGAGGGTAGTAGAACAGCAGGGTTGACTCTTTCTCTGAGGATTATGACTGTCTGCCTCTAGAATTTTATGTGTGAAGGGCCTTGGAGGTACTTGGAAAGTTAAGAAGAGTGACCACAGCCTATTGGTTCCATTTGCTTTTGTGAGGGGGGAAAAAAAAATCATTCCATGCTTGTGCCAGTGATTGCAGGCTCTTTTCAGCAGAGGATTTTCCTGGAGGTGTCACCTAGTAGATGATTTCAGCAGGCAGAAACGTGACATCTGACTAGGCATTCAATATAGTGATTAAGCATGAGCTTCCGTGCTCAGGCAGAGTTAGAACCCTGGCTCCATTGCTTTCTCTCTCTGTGATTTTGACATTTCTCGCTTGTAAAATAGGCCTAATATTACCTACACCGTAGGGCTGTTATTAGGATTTAGTATGTAAAACGTATCATATAATGCTTAGTATAAATGGGTGTAAGTAGAGCCATTTTCCCCATGAGGATAAATTCCTTTGCAGTTTTAGGACAAGAAAATGAGATATTTGGAAACTTTTCAGAAACACTTTCCAAACTAGTTCTTTTAGATCATTCCCATTCTCTTTAAGGACATTTCCCAGAAGGGGTACATTGGATTTGCTGACAGCTTTTCCCATAGATGTTTTTTTCATGGAAGAAAGGAAGCTGGAACTTAAATGTGTTATCTTCACAGTTTACTGAACCCTGATTAGCAGCTGGAAGAGCCTCTGAAGTAGCCAACCCTTTCTGTTGTTCACTGAATAGCTGCGTGGCCTCCATATGAAGCCACCACTCTGTCTAAATGAAAATGTACATCAAAATCAAGAGCTGTTGAAGTTCCCAAACTTGATTGGACAATGTGAATTTGAAAGAAGAGCCATTTCTGAAGATGAGAAGATTCAAAGAGCCCAGTGAGGCCATGGGTTGAGGAGAGAATGCAATTGAGGGTCAGGCATTAGGCATTAAAGGTAGGTGGCATGAGTCTGGGTCCCCTGTCCTTGAAATTTACTAGGATTTTGTTGAGCCCAGTCCTGAATATAGCATTTCCATTATACAAGAAAGCTGTGCTATGCATACTCATACTATACCTTGGTGGATATGACAACACCCAACTCTTGAAACATAGCTCCAGGTGCAGCATCATTTGATGTCCTGCACAGTAACTGTTTTTCAAATGGAGAGTAGTTCTCTGCTAAAGAAGGCCTTGTCCTGGAACCTCTGGGACATGTGGAGCAACTGTCCTGTTGAGGCTTGCCAGAGACTCCATGGAGCATCCTTATCCGCTACAGCTACCCTTATCAGCATTGCTTACACTGGGTCACATAGACTGTACGGGGGCAGTTTCTACCATGGGCTCGACCTCCTCTGGGTTCTGGCCACATCTGAAACTGGCAGCCTTAGAAGTCCCCAGGTAGAGCCAACAGTTTCAGTGCCTGGCTCATATATCCTTGGCAGTCACTCCTACACATCAAAAGCTGTTCACTCTGAATACCCATGACCCTCTGCAGGTTTAGAAGCATTCACAGCCCACGCACAGAGCAAACCAGAAGTGTCAGAGAATTCATTCCTCTGGAAGCAACTCTCAAGCAATTACAGATGGGTTAACCACTTGTTTGGGATGATTTTGAGGTGTGTTCTACATATTCTCCCAGAATTCCCCAGTAGGATTGAGCCTCAGGTGCCCAAGACGGTAATCTTGGTATAACACATCCTTTTTTTTTTTTTTTTAATTAATTAATTTATTTATGGCTGTGTTGGGTCTTCGTTTCTGTGCGAGGGCTTTCTCTAGTTGCGGCGAGCAGGGGCCACTCTTCATCGTGGTGCGCGGGCCTCTCGTTGCGGAGCACAGGCTCCAGACGCGCAGGCTCAGTAGTTGTGGCTCACGGGCCCAGGTGCTCCTTGGCATGTGGGATCCTCCCAGACCAGGGCTCGAACCCATGTCCCCTGCAATGGCAGGCAGATTCTCAACCTCTGCGCCACCAGGGAAGCCCATAACACATCCTTTAATGATCCTTCCCTTTCCTCTCTACTTTTCTTAGGTTGCCCTTTCAAATAAACTGCTTGTACTACTCACATATTTATCTTGGCAACTGCTACTGGGGAACCCAACCCAAGATATGTGATAAATAAATAAAAGTCGTATTCTATGGACAGTAAATGCTGCTTCCAAAACCCAAAGACACTCAGAAATCACTATGCCACTTTCTTGAATGTATGATGTGCATGATATAATGACCAGCCCAGAGCAACTAGCTCTTAGCCTTAGAAGAGATGTCCTGGGGGGCCTGGAGATAGTACCTGTATCTGTTGTATCTCTAAACAACTTCAATGATGTGGCAGCTTTCCAAGACTCTTAGGCTCTGGCATACAGGTGGTTCTTGGGCATCTTGCTAACTTGGTCCAGCTAACATGCTATTATTAATATAGTGGACTACCATAAAGTCCAGTGGAATCTCAAGAAGATCAGGGTCCCTACAAACTGTATTAGGATGGAGAACAGGAGAGTTATTGATAACATAGCTCTGGGGTAAGATAGTCAACATGTATTGCTGTTCCTGTCACATGAAGCTAAGCTGCCTTTCATTCCCTTAGTGTTGTGAATTAAGTAGAATACATTTGCCACATTGATGGCTGCTTACCAAGTGCCAAAAGCTGTATTGATCTCACTAGTGAAAATGGCACATCTACTAGAGCAGCTGTGATTGGGACACTTACCTGGATGAGTTCATGGTAATTCACCATCATCTGTCACAGTTAATCTCATTTGTTTAGGAGTCAGACAATTGAATTGAACAGGGATGTGATAGAGATCCATATACCTGTATCCCTTAATTTTTTTTTTTTTTTTTTTTTTTTTTTTGCAGTGGTGAGGTATTGCTTCTCATGTTATAATCTTGGTTGGGCAAGGTTGGGGGTAGTTTCAGGTGCTTCCACTTGGCTTTTCCCACCATAATGGCTCCTACTATACATGTCAGGTTACAAATGTGATGATTCTGACAGCTGCTAAGTACTTTAATTATACACTCAGGGCGTGGGGACATAAGCCGTTGTAGTAAGTGTGAGGTAAAATTAGGATATATAGTAATGTAACACCTGACCTTCGAAGCCCCTACTCTAACTAGAGCACCATGCTGGCATTTGAGTCCTCTGCTATTAGTATCAGCTCAGACTCTGTATCTATTGGTCTTCAAAAAGCCCGTGTTCCCTTTCCCCAGTACACAGTTGCCATGGCAATTAACTTAAAGTTCCTTGGGGAAATATCAGAGGAACACTGACCATTGTACTTACAGTTGCACTGCAAGATCTTTCCTCAAGAAGACCTGATCTCCCCTCCAATAAATGGTCTCTGGGAGGGTAAAGGGGTTAGATCAGGGTGAGGGGCTTTTATTTTCTGTTGTGATGGTTGATGTCAGTTGTTTGCTCTCTGTGGCACTGTACTCAGCCGCCTATCTCAATAAGCTTTTATTGGTCTAGTGATCATGTGTGCTGTCAAATGCAAATTCTGGACATCAGAGTAATGTTTAAAGTCAACAGTGAGGGTTATTTTATACCTATAAATGTATAACCCACAACGCAAATGTAACAATTGTGAATATGTATGGAGTAATGCAGGCTAAAATTAGTTGACGAAAAAAGTTGGACACACAAGGGTCCACTGGTAGGTCCTTTAACACAGCTTTATCTGATGGATCAAGTAGCAACAATTAAATACATTTTGGGAAGATTTTCATAATCAAATGATTAATAGCACTGTGTGGAATATTAAACTCTAGGAAGAGAAAATGCACTTACTTTTTAAGCACCTGTTAAGCATACTAGGCTAGTGAGGACCATTCTTAATGTGGAAAATATTTATGTATCCCTTGATTGTAAAATTTATAATATTGGCAACCTGTCATGAGTTCAAGTGGATGAGTGAGTGGATGTGGTTGTAAAATGACAGAGCCAGGGTAGATATCTAGTAGGCAAGGAATGTGGTGGATGGGTGTTTTTGGAAGGCTGATTGGGTTGAGTCTGGAAGATGCGAGCACATTTTGTCTTTCTTTTTTCTGCTCAGCCCTCTTCAAAATACTATTTGATGAGTTGGGGAGGATTAATAAAAAGGTACTTTTCACTGGAAAGCTACAGTATAGTTAGAGGTGTGGTCTTCTTCTGTGGTTGAGTTTTCAAGTTGAAAGCTGGTTCTTTGAGCTGGTAACATTAACCCCTCAGATATGGTGCATCTCTGAGCAGAAGGATTGAATCTTGTTTGGTTCAATTAGTTGGCAAATGTAAAGCTATTAGTAAGTGCCCAATAAAGGATAATTATTATTCATCAGTGCCCTGCCTTCCTATCTTCCTAAGCCCCATCATCCTCAGCATCTGGCTCAAGGCTCTTCCTCCAGACCACTTCTCTGGATGCTCCAGCGCAATCCACTACAGTATCTGTCATGCATTTCATCATTTACTTGTCTTCTAATTGTTTCCCAGTGTTATTATCCCTTGTGCTATACTGCAAGCACTTGAAGGCACAGTGCCAAGTTTGTATAGACTCTGTAGCTTGGAGCAAGTAGTATGGCATTGTAATTAAGTGTATGTTGCTGGTGCAGACTGCTTGTGTTCAAAACCTGGCTCTTCACTAAATAGTTGTGTGATCTGGGGCAAGTTATTTAATACATATCTCAAAGCCATTCATATATTTGTGTATACGGGTTTTTCTTTCTTTCGCGTTGTTTTCTTCCCAGCAATGGGATTACTAGGTCAAAAGATACTTCTTACAGCTGTGTGACCTAGTGAGTTAGATGTATCTCTATGCCTCAGTTTCATCTAAAATGGGGATAACAGATTCCCTCATAGTGTGACTCTGACAATTAACAGATAAAATGCATAGTCTTTGGCAAATAGGAAACAAGTGTTTGGCTATTGCTAACTATTATTAGTTTTGATTGATTGAAATCGTTGTGCTAACATTTCCTTTTAAACAGATGCTCTTTTGGTCAAAAGATAGGAAGTTTGAAAAAGAGAAGTAAACGCAATTATTCACTTAAGTGAGGCTTTTGTATCATCTCAGGTTTGCCGCAGGGACCGTGGTGTGCCATGATCGTACTCTGCATTGTGCATTATCTAAGGTTTGAAATTTTGCATTCATTCCTGACTATCCATATCCACAGTTAATTAAAAGAGTGCTGACTTTGGTATGGTGGCAGCTTTTCACAAGGTCTACTTGAAACATGAACTATAAAAGTTGTTTAGGTAATCTAGAGGGGGGTAAAAGGAAGAAAGTAAAAAACGATAAGATAGAAAATCTTAAATCTTTTTTTTTTTTTTTTTGCTATACGCGGGCCTCTCACTGTTGTGGCCTCTTCCGTTGCGGAGCACAGGCTCCGGACGCGCAGGCTCAGCGGCCATGGCTCACGGGCCCAGCCGCTCCACGGCATGTGGGATCTTCCCGGACCCGGGCACGAACCCGTGTCCCCTGCATCGGCAGGCGGACTCTCAACCACTGCGCCACCAGGGAAGCCCCCAAAACCTTAAATCTTTCTCTGCTTCATTATAAGACCAAGTTTCTTCTTGCCCGTATAAACAGTTCACTTTTAGAATAGAACTTACGGAATGCAGACCTAAGATGGGAAGGCAAGATTCAATTTGTGGGGTCATGCTTGGTGAGAAAAATGTTGCCAGAAATAATATTTGAAGAAGGATTACATTCTGAATCCTTCTCAGTTTCTTACTTCCTGGCAAAATAAATTACGGTGCTGGATAGGTCTTAAGCCCTCCCTGTGCCAAATGCCAGAGGTGATCCCTGATGAGGTTCTATTCCAGGCTTTTTACACACATTTTAAATGGCTGCCAAGACACTTGCCTTTTCACTACATCTCTGTTGAGTAGTAAAGCTCATGGCTTGATGTGCCACGAGCTGCAGAAGGGAGTGGATTTTGACAACTTGGTGGGTCCAAAGATTCAACAGAGGCAGAGGTCAGCTGGCAAAAGCAAAAGAGACACAGTCCCGTGGTGGGACACTTAGAAATGACTTTCATTTCCCTTATGGGGGTAAGGAAAAAACTCTGTCCCTGCTCTAAAAAAAAGGTAAAGGAATATGGTCAGTTTTGGTGAGGATTTGAAATAAGCTTTTATATGTATACACATATAAAATATATGTAATTATGTATACATGTCGCTGTATATCATATATAATATACATATTATAATTATTGTATTACACATAAGTTGCATATATACATACATTATACAATAGAGATGTAGTGAAAAGGCAAGTGTCTTTAAAGGCAAGCCATTTAAAATGGGTGTAAAAAGCCCGGCGTAGAACCTCATCGGATATCAACTCTGGCATTTGGCAGGGGGGAGGGCTTAAAACCTGAATACATTCATACACACACAAAAATATTCACTTACATATACTTTTTATCTTTTGTGTTTTTGGCCATATTCAAAAAGGAAAAAAGGCTGAGCATAGATTAAAACATTATTTGGTAACAGTTATTGCTAAATACTGAGCTCTGAATCTGCAGCTACCAAACAGGATTATAAGCCTGTTTAATTCACATCATCAATTTGAACGTCCACTGTGTGGGCGCTGATCTGGTCTGTTGTCAACACTCTTTACAAGAATCTTGAAGCCAAGTCAGGATGGTCAGCCTAGATTATGTTGTAATATGATGCATATGTAATTGAGATATTGGAGGAATAGGAAATATTTTTTCAAATAGTTGAGCAAAATAAATGCTACAGCATGCCTAATGACGACAAAAACATCACCAAAACAATACAACTTCAATCAATGGATTTGGTCTTAGGAGAGAAGGCAGATTTATGGCTAGTAATTGTGTCCTTCAGAATTGTGAGGCAAGAGGCACGTGAAAATATAGCACGTTCAGCAAAACCTCTCTATTTCTGTCAACTGTTGGACAGAAATGCGTTTCCTGAAAACTCATGGAAAAGCCATTCTGAACCCTAACTCCTGGGCCCTTGTTATGATTGTGAAGAAAATAACGTTTAAAACCTGATACATTCACTTATGCACAAAGGTATATTTTTACAGTATTTCAAAAAAGGTAAATTAGGAATATTCTTATATTCCAAATGCCCTGGTATTATTTTATTTTGCCATAAATTGCATGTATCCCAATGTGATTGAAATCCTACCAGGGTTTGAAGTTATAACCGCAGCTAATGTATTTGAAAAAATAAAAAGCTTTTTGTCAGTATGGTTTCTGCTTCAAACTGCAAGACGCAGTTATTCTCCAAGATAGAAGGACCTCCCTTTTTTTTCCTTTTTTTTTTAGATAAAAACCTTAAAAGACTAAGTAGGAAATAACACACACTCAGTGAGACCTTTTAGCCAAAAAGGAATAATTGAATACAAGTGAGAAAAGGGATTTATTTTAAATTAAAGACTTTTGACAGGCCAGCCAAAGAACAAAGGGCTGTATTCTATATTACCTATTTTCCCAGGGGTTCCGGCCTCTCATGGACTTCAATGGGAGGGCTACTCACAGGAGGGAGGCCTGGAGCTGAAGAAATGTGGATCAAAGCAATCAGCTTAAAGCATCTCAATCTGCCTTCGATAGGCCGGCTGTTCAGAAAGTTCTATGGCCTTCCACAGTCATGCTGGCTTTTTCTGAAATGGCAGTTGCAAGATAGTTAAGTCCCATTCTGAATGACTGGGTCTGGTTTAAAATACTCTGCTAGGTTTCTTTTATATTTACACCAGTTATATGGGGTCTTAATGGGTTGAGTAGTGATAATGGACTTTTGGTTGATGGAAAAGAGGGAAGCAGCATAGAAATGATGGTTTCTTGGCTGAATAGTATTAAGAAGGTACTTCTTACTTGGGACTAGGTTTGGCTTTGGCCTCTCTGTGCTGACAAAGTGAGCCAGAGAATGGGTGTGATGCTGAGGATAGAACGAAAGATTTGGGACCCATCAGATATGCGTCCGAGTCTAGCTTTGCCAGTTCACAGCAAGATGATCTTAGACAAGCCTCCCCCTCTCTCTGGGGGCTCAATTTTCTCACTTAAAGTGGGGCTAATAATACCTACCTCAGGAAGTTGGGGTGAGGATTAAGTGATAGAAAGGACTTGAGAGGGAAAAGCAAAATGAGTGCGACTTAGTATTTTACACTAAATACGCATCAAGTTTTTCTTAAGACTTCAGCTTCTATGGCTTCAGAACTAGGTTCACGTTCTAGCTCTACCACTGCTTCAGCCGTGACATTGGTAAGGCTCTTTGATGTCTCTGAACTTCGTTTGGCGCATCAGTAAAATGTAGATGCATAAAAAAATTGTATATGCTACCTCAAGCATTTGTTAAAAATAGTAAAACAAACATAAAATGTACAATTAAAAACCAATAAATGAATGAAACAAAAAGTATTTAATACAGAACTTGGAACACAGTAAGGTCTCCAAAAAAGTTCGATTATTGTGATCGAGCTCTCTGTTAGTCTGTTTGGCTATTTTTCTAAACCAGTTCCCAAACTCTTCTCCAGAACCTGAATCTCCTTTCTCTTTCATTGCATCCTCTTTTCCAGCCCTGATAAAGAGACAGGCTATGGCATCTGCATTGTAGAACAGCTCCTTGGTCCACACTCAGTGTCTGAAAACAACATAAGCATCTAGAGTGGAATTGGGTGCAACATCCAACCCCTTCCCTCTGGGCCATTCTGGTTTCATTCCTTTGGGATAACAGAAATGATGGTTTTCAAATTAAATAGACTGGATAATAGTTTATAATTTGGATGTGCTCCTATAGAAAAGTATATACAGAATGATTATGTGTTCTGTATATTCCAAATTTTCCAGAGTGACCATGTATGTATTGCTTCCTCACTCATGACAAACAACAACAAAAAAGACAATAAAAAATATGCATCAACTCAGAACAGATCTTCCCTTACTCTTCGCTTCCTCCCAGCCAAACACCTCAAAATTAATGCATTCTATGAGCTGAAGGATTTGTTGTG
The DNA here is from genome assembly GCF_003031525.2 of Neophocaena asiaeorientalis asiaeorientalis. NCBI lineage: Eukaryota > Metazoa > Chordata > Mammalia > Artiodactyla > Phocoenidae > Neophocaena > Neophocaena asiaeorientalis. The sequence continues at coordinate 2,069,250 of NW_020185324.1, forward strand.
CCACTTAGCAAAAAAAGATAAGCATGTAGATCCTTTGCATAGAATGATGGTAGATGCCGAGACTGCGGTATCTGCACCAGCCCTCCATGTCTGGCTAAACTCCTTTCAGGAAATGATGGTGTATATATATTTTCTGAGAGAGGTAATGATGACAAAATGACGTGGGAGAGACTTTCATTTTTCCATTTCTCTTAGTCTCTGTAAATCCCAAAGTTTCTTGAGAATAGTTCAGGGTAGAGCAGATAAAGTCAACTTCTTGTGCTCTCTATGTGGTGTGGTGGAATTTATGATGGACTTGTAGGAAGACAACTTGAATTCTATGAAGTTGTTGCTTAATAATCACAAAAGCTTGCATAAGTCACTAAATTTCTTTGGGATGCAGTTTTCTCATTTGTAATTTTGGTATATTAATTAGTATTTGTCTTTCCAAACACATAGACCGCTTGTGAGATTCAAATAAGAACACCATTAGGGGAGCCATATTACACAATGGTGAGACATCATTCGGTTATATATGCAGTATGTTTATTCTCTGCCAGTGCCTGTTTATCATCATGTGAGTATCCTGTACACATAACTCATGCGTGCTTAAAGCTTGTGAGCATTATGAACCAATGATGTGTAAGTCTTAGATATACCTGAGTAGAATTTTATGCACTGCTTGGGATCTAGCGGCATTAAATAGCTTACGCAAATGAAAGTTACCTTATTTTTATCACTGGGAAAGTTTCCAGGACAGTATCAACGCATGCTAAAATTTCCTACATAGAATGTAATCCTGAAACCTCTGCTACCTTACTCTTGGGCTCACGACTTCCATATGATTTGCCTCTCACTTATAAAAAAGCCACAGGTCTTGTCAGCCAAATTCCAAAGTGACATTCAGCAGTGAATATTTGGATTCAGTTTTGGTTTTGCTTTCAGCCTGTCACAGAAAACTACAAAAAGGCTGGACACGCGTATGCCCCCCTTTCCCACTTTTTTTCTTTCTCTAGAGCTTGACTAACATGTTCGTTTCAAAACCACTAGCACACATATTCACATAGACACCTTCAGCAGGATTCTTAAGGTATTGCTTCCCACATGTGGATCATAGATCAATCTAACTATATAGCACTGCCCTTGGTGATCGTCCCTCCTGAAACCATGTGGAATACTCATCTTCTCTAATCCTGGTCTATAGTATTTCCAAAGTACTTTACAAGCCCAGAGTAATGGCTTCTAATGCTTTGCAGCAGCTGAGCTGGTAGCACACATGATATCTTAAATGTAACAATCAAAGGAGCAGGCAGGATCTTGGTATTTCCGCAGGCTTGCAGATGTGCTGTGTCCAGGTCCAGAATCTGTAATGTCAATTTCAGACAAAAGAAGTTTAAAACAAAGTAAAGTCTCCCTGCTTTGTGTCAACAACTGAACTAGGGTGAGAGAAGGCTTCCCAGTAGGGAGACTACATGTATTGTATATCAGTTATCTGACCCATACAGTAATTTTTTTGGGGGTGTGTATCCGTGAGCAGCCTTGCTCAAGATTTATGTAATGGAGGGCATTGTTTTATTAATCTACACCATGTGGGACTCTCCAGGTGCTAAGCTTTGATCTGCCTGCCCTCTGGTGCATTAAGTTTTCCAGTACTCATTGACAGTGATGTTTGTGATTTAAAGCACTCTTTTCCTTACTGCAGAGGGGTGGGGGAAACAAAAAGGGTTCAGATAACTCTACCTTAAACCAGAGACCCTTGACTTCTTCCCTTGTTTGGTCTCTGTTTGGTATAAAATTCATCCTGATTCTGTTTAGGAGAATTTGATCAGCACTCCAAGGAGTAAAAGAATATCTTTCTGAAACATTTTATGGCACATTAGATTACTGCTGGAAATGCCGGACGTGGCTAACTAGGGAAGCTTGGCTTTGGTCAAAGTGGTATGAGAAGACGGAAAGTGAATGGCAATTTTCTATTTTTCCTAAGAGTGAAACGGATAATGGGGTGGGAGGGATAAAAAGAGATACAGACATTCAGATTCCAAGTCTGCCATGACCCCTAATAGCATTAGGAACAAAAGGATAACATTTTTCTAATAAAGAATAATGATGAAGCTATCTGATTTGTTGTATTTCAGGGAATACGGTATTACATTGGAGGAAAACATAAAGAAATATCAAGCAGGTTAAGGGCAATGTAATATATACTCATCACGGGTACAGACTCTGACATCAGACTGTGTGTTCCACGCCCCATTTCTGCTGTTTACTAGTGTCAGTTTTCCGACATGGAACATGGGAATAATAATAGTACTATCCCCAGGTTATTGAAAAGATTAAATGAGCACTTAGAATAGGGCTTGTACATTCTAAGTGCTTTGTGTTTGCTAAGACCTTTGGCTGCAGTACCTGTGATTTGTGAGATGAATTCCTATTTTCCTTATTCTTTTTTCTATTATTAAATAGTAGAGGCACAGTGACATTCTGGGGTCATGGAGTCCTTATGGTTCTGTGAGGTCATCCCTCGGTGGAGAATTCGAGGCCATTCTCTCTTGAAGGTAGTGGGGACACCTTCTTCCCAAAACCTCTCCATAGAAGAATACAGAAAGTGTGCTCTCACATCTATCACCACAGATTCATTTCACCTCTTCTTAAACTTCATATAAATGGGATGATACACTAGATACTCTTCTGTGTCTGGCTTTTTCATTCAATAACAAAGATTCTTGCATATTTTTGCCTATCTGAGTAGTTCACTCTTTCCCACTGCTGTGTAGAATTTCCCTATGTGAATACATCACAGTTTCTTTGCCATTCCACTTTTAAGTTGTTTTCAATACTAGAAATAAAACTTGAACATTACTTTAAGAAAGACATTTTAGGGCTTCCCTGGTGGCTCAGTGGTTGAGAGTCTGCCTGCCGATGCAGGGGACGCGGGTTCGTGCCCCGGTCCAGGAAGATCCCGCATGCCGCGGAGCAGCTGGGCCTGTGAGCCATGGCCGCTGGGCCTGCGCGTCCGGAGCCTGTGCTCCACAACGGGGGAGGCCACAACAGTGAGAGGCCCGCATACCGCAAAAAAAAAAAAAAAAAAGAAAGACATTTTAATAGTATCCTCTATCAACAGTGTAATTTTGTAGTGATGTATATACTAACTTCTTCTTGTTACGGTCAAGTTGAGTTGAATTCTCGAAACCTTTATGTTCTATAAGCATTTTTTTGGTCTTTCCTGTCTAAAACAGGTTGTCTTTTAAAGAAGGGTTTAATTTTCATTGCTTGGGTCAGTGCCAGCTACCTTCATTAATAGTGATAGTTGGGTGAACAGTAACGAATGATGATCAGGTGAGATTCATTTTGCTGTTTGCAAAACTGTTGAGTGATTTCATGACTCATTTGGTCTCGCTCAAAAGAAAGATGGAAAATGCCAAGACAGGGAAAGATTCATGTTTCTAAACTAGTGTATATAGGATAATCAAGGTCTTTCTAATGAAGGCTCTATATCTTTATTCATTTTGGGAAGGTGAGTGTAGGATACTTTGAAGCCAGCTCAGTTGCTAGACACAGGTATTCTAGGATTCCATTGCTTGTTCATATAATGTTAGGCAGAAATTGAGGCAGTTTTTCCCAGAGGAGTAGAAAGAAGGGAGAGAGGGCATATCTTACACTCAGGCAGCCAGAGCCTGTCCTGCATTCTTCATCAGCTGTCAGTGCTGCAGACCCAAGTCATGGGGGTAACCCAGTTGGAAATGAATGGAATGGTTGAGGGGGGGTGGGTACTAAAGGTTAGGGTCTAGCAGCCCCACTTCCCCCTTCAGGATGCACAGAAATAGAGAAATGGCCTCATGAGACTTCGTAGTACTTGACAGTGGCCGAAGAGAGGCAAGGAAGGCAGAGGAGGGTGCCAGAAAGTCCTGAGGCTTTTTCTTTAGAAAAGTGCATTAAATTAGACTGCTTTGTTAGGCCCAGGAAGAGGGTTTTCCATGGACTTGGGACTTTAGTGCAAAAGCTGGGAAAGTCCTGGGCAGAGCAGGGCCTTAGCAGCTCCCTCAGTGTTCTAGATGGTGTGCGCTGTAAGGGATCATCTAATCCAGTAGTTTTAAAGTTTGTCTTGCGGAAGAGCAGCCTCCCTTCTTTTGGATACAAAATCTTAGGCATCGTTTTTAGAAACTCAGACTGATGAGGCAAGCTGCCCTGTTCGAAGCAGGATGGGGGTGTGGAAGTTTAGGGACGTCTCTGTCTAGCCTAGTCAGTTATGTATCACCACAGTCATGCTCCACAAGCACCCACCCTAAAACTCAGTGGCTAATTCAACAGTAATTTCTTCTCATGGTTCTTCAGGTTGGTGGGGTGACTGTTTCAGGCTGTGGGTCTGCAGGTAATCTGGGGTGGCTCTTCTCCCTGTGTTTCATGTTGGGGACCAGGCTTCCCAGCGTAGGTTGTCATGGTGATGCCAGAAGCAGATTTAGAGCCTCTGTTAATGTCTGATCTATCAACATCACATTGGTCAAAACAAGTCACATGATCAAGGCACAAGTGAGAGGACAGGCAAGTACACTCTTCTCTTCATTAGGGCATGGTGAGGATGTGGGTATGTGCTACTGCCACAGGGGAGTGCAGAAGTGAAGCCTCCACTGCACCCATGTAGCCCAGTGTGATCACCAATGGGAAAACGACACTCTCCTCCCCTCTGCCCACTCTACAGCCTACGTCGAGGAACCCGAGATCCAGACCTGCCTTGGCACCTGGAGGCTCCAGGCAGCACCTGGTGGAGGTGATGGCAGTGACTAACAAGATTGATGGTGCTTGGTAAGGGCAGCTGGACTGTGTTCTGGAAACTGCGACAAGTGCTGCAAGCGGGTTAGTGTAGCAGATGTTCAGAAGACGGCATTGGTAACAGGAAGTAGAGCAGGAGAGAAAGGGCCAGACCTTACATGGCTGAAAGGACTTGGAAGAACACATGAAACACTGCTAGAGACGCCTAGAAACAACCAGGACTGACTTTGGGTGGCTGTACTAATTGTTGAAGGTCATTTATTGCTGTTAATGTAACACCATATATCCCAGGCTGACATGATCTGGGGAAACACGAATTTCAGTAATCAGACATAGAATCTCAGAGTTGAAAAGGACCTCCGACCCATGTAACACAACCCCTACTCCATAATATCACAGGTAAGTGTCATTCACCTTCTGTTAGGACACCTCTGATGACAGACGATCCACTCCCCGTAAGGCAGCCATTCTGCTCTAGACAAATGACATTGACAATGACCTTGATTGTGTGATATGCAGGATTAGAAAACATGAAATAAGATATCAGGGAGGCAAAAGTCCAGAATGAGAGGAAGTTTGTGAAAAATTGCTAATTTAGAGAAAAGATTCTTTTCGTTGTGTTTAGAGAGAGGATGAGGGAAAGACCAACAGAAGCCAGAAAGAATGAGAACTATTTTTCTCTTTTCATTGCATGTTCGTTGTCAATTTGAAAATTAATTAATGTGATTAAGAGAGAGTAAAACCTGGGAAGTGGAGAATGTAAGGTCATGATTGTTCCTAAGGGATTGTGTCTATGGGCATGTAGGATAGAAAAAGACTTTTGGGGTAAGATCTGCCAAGTGATTCTACTACGGATAGACCAATCTGACACATAGCTTAAGTTTGACCCTGGTTTACACATTCTATTTCCTATCTTATGAATTCCCCTCATAGGTAAGGGAGCATACAGACAAGGATAAGTCTACCCCTGAGTAATGTCAACTAAGGAATAGAAATGTTATCCTCTAGTCCTACTCTAATAAGCCCACCTTGAGAGCTGATACAAACTTGATGATATGTCCAGGCTATAAGCCTGAAGGTGGTTTTTATAGTTATGAACTTTGCCCTTGGTACTTAACTTTTAGGGAGTTGGGAGCCAAAGCAGCTCTCAGGTTGTTTCAACAATAACACCAAGATCAGCTGTCAAATCAGTCGGGGGAAAACTAGTCAGACTGGTTATTCAACTTATATAATAAACCGACCAAAGGAATAACAACCACCAACAATAAAGTTTAAAGACTGATATTTTAAACTTTTCAACAAGCTGTGTTGACATGTAGCTACAACCTTCATGTGCAAACCACTTCAAGCAGAGTGAGTTTTAAAAGCTGTAAACTAAAATCACATTTCTTTTGCAAGCCCTTGAAACCTTTGAGAAACAAATCAGTCAGATATTCTCTATGGAGAATTCCAAATTTCGTCGGCAAACTTAGAGTTCAAAAAGAAATTAAAGCAGAAACTGAAACTGATTTTAGACTAGCGATTTACTGCCTGCTGGGGGCATGACCACACTGTTGTTTACTGGATTTCATAATGCACCCTTTCTCCTAAACCTTTCCTCTGAAGACCTGGGTTCAAATCCAATCACCACGCTAATCAATTGCAGATGGATTTCTCTGGTATGTCCTATGCCTCCATGTGGGGATCCAGACTAGAGCCAGACCCCAGTGTGTTCTGGCCGGGGTGCAGTAGAGTGAATGCTTAAGGATGCTGATGGCAGCAGGCTGGCTCTTCGGAGAGATATAGCTTCATAAAAGTGACCCAGAGCTGAGATCTTTTTAAAAATCAAAATTAATAATGTCAATTTTGATTAGATATATTTTGTTCTGAAATATCCATTGTAAGAAATTTCTCAAAACCAAGATTGAGACATAAATCTGTGTTGAGAATATTAGGAATGATTATTACCATATTAAAACATATATAAACTTTTAGTCAACGATAAACTTGGCTAAGCTAAATATCTGTGGTTCTAACCACATTCGGGGAGACCCGAGGTTGTCTCCAGGATCCAGTTTGTATATGTTCCTGTTTACTGTCTATGGAAATATCCATGAAGACTTTGGGACTGTGGTTGCATCCTGATTTTGGGCAGTGCCTGGGTCCTGTGATGCTCTCTACTGTGCAACATTTTGAGATGGTCAGAGTCACCTCTATGATCAAAGGAGAAGCAGAGGACGTTCACCCTGCCTCCATGGCCTGATAAGAATATGATTTTTATGGGATTCACACATTCTTCAGGAGCCATTACCTGAAAGAACTAAAAAACCTTGGAGCTGCTATTCGTGATTAGCAGAAATATTGCCCTCTAGAAGAAGGGCTGAGAATAGCTGTGAAATTTCCCATCTACCAAGAATGGTTTAAGCTGTATCTCATGGTTGGGTATTATTAAAGAGTCCAGTGGCTGACATAGCCAGTGAGGCAGCAGGAATGGCCACTGGGAACAGAGAAAATTTAGAACCCAGAAACCTCTAGCCTGTTGCTCCATTTCAGCCAGAGTCATCATTTTGAAAGCAAAGAAGAGGGAACGTTTAAGGGGTTTGTGGTGGTAATGGTGGTGGTAGGGTGAGACTGGTAATGGTGATTAGCAGGGGTCCCCGACTGCTGGAACACAGACCAGTACCGGTCCGCAGCCTGTTAGGAGCCGGGCCGCATGGCAGGTGGTGAGCGGTGGGCCAGCGATCGAAGCTTCATCTGCTGCTCCCCATTGCTTCCCGTCGCTCGCATTACTGCCTGAACCATACCCCCTGGCCCGCCCCATCCGTGGAAAAATTGTCTTCCATGAAACCAGTCCCAAAAAGGTTGGGGACCTCTGGTGATCAGTGAAAAAAGAATGGGGATGAGTTATAAATTTATTGCAACTGGGACATCTTGAGGTTTGGGGGCAGGGCTTAGGACACTTATAAATGATCAGAAATACCAAGTAATACTCCATTCCTGCAAATACCTCAGATTCTCAAATGGGAGAATTCTGCAGTGGGAGCGGTTTGAGCTGTATAAGTTTATGAATAATTTTGTTGTAGTATGGATCATTTATGTGTGTGTATGTGAAACATACATACTTTTACCTACATGTATTTATTCATTTATTAATTGGTCATCTATTGATACCTTTGTGTCAGTCTTTGCAGTACATCTATTGATAAAAAGACTGAACTGAACAGGGCTTAGTGCCTAACTTGAAGCAGCACACAGCCTAGGGAAGGAGGGAGGCAGACTAGTAAACCAGTATTATAGTAGAGTGTGATCAGGGCCATAAGGAAGGGGCAGTGCAGGCAGAGTAGTGGGGGCACCTGACCCTACCAGGGGAGAAGAGGACATTTGTGTGTGTTTAAGGGGATGAGTAGTTACCCTCTCTACTGACACAATTAAGGAGGCCAAATGCACTGAAATATTGCATAAAGGGACAATAATTAGCTCAGTGCAGTCAGAGTATGTAAACGTGGTGGGGGACAGGAGGGAGGTGAAGCTTGAAGAGGTGGGCAGGGGCCAGATCCAGAAGGGCCCTGAGTACCACACTAAAGAAAGCTTGAGAGGGCAGTGAAAGGGGTTAAGCAAGACAGTGAGGATGTGATCTGAATTATTTCTACAGTTATCTCTGAGTGTTGATAATAGTGGATCTGTACAAGTGTGGTTCTGTTTAAGCCTGGAGTGATTCCTCTTCATCTGGACTGCATTTACCATGGCAGCTTATGGTAGAACTTCAAAGGGAAGTTCATGGTCATTCTGAGAAATTAGTGCAAGACCAGAGCATTAAGGCCGCAAGAAGAGGCAGGACACCCTCATAGGTTGAGCCCTGAGTGCTTTTAAGAGCCAGCTCTGTCTTCTCATATCCTTATAGGCATGAGAGAGAGAGTGCAAGAGGACACAATATGATGACATACTCCACACCTGGGAATATTGTTCTGGACTGTACCAGGCGGGGCATCAACCTGCTAGGCTGGTGCGGGCCTCAGAGAAGAAAGAGCTCTGCACTGGCCACTGGCCTAGGCTGTGGTACAGAGTCCTGCCTCTTGAGTCATATGAATTTGCAGATTCCATGGTCTTAGAGGAGTCTGTGGTAAGTAAAGAAGTCACACGGAGCTTCTGTCCAGCCCAGCTGGAGAGTCACAGCACGGACCACTAGGATTCCTGTGCTAGGCCATATCATCTGTGGCAGAAAACTATTACTATTTGAAAAGCAACTGTTGGCAAGCTTTGAGACCCGAAAGGAGACTGAGTGTCTAATTATGGGAGAGCAAGTGACCACATGGTCAGCACCATCCAATTATGAGCTCGGTATGTCAGACCCACTGAGACAATGACCCATTGTAAGAAGGAAGTGTTCCATTTAGTGTGGACTTGAGTGAGTTCAGAGGGCACAAATAGCAGTGAGCAGATGGTGCAGGTCCGATGTCACCTACCACTTCTGCACTGATGCCTCTCCTCAGTTCACCCCTGTGGGTTCTCCGTGACCAACTGATAGAAGAGGAAAAGCCCTGAGCTTGGTTCATGGAGGGATTGGTGCAGTATGTTGGTTCAAACCCCAAATAGCTATTGCACTACCACCCCACCGAGGAATGGACCCAAAGGAGGGAAATCCTCATGCAGGGCAGAGCTTCAGTTAGGGAAGCTGGTCACTCATTTTGTATGGAGTGAGAAGTGGTCAGACGTAAACATAGACACAGACTTAAGGGCATTGGAGAATTAATGAGTAGTCAGGGGCCTGGAAAGAGCATGGTTAGAAGACTGGGGACAAGGTCTGTGAAAGAAGCATGTGGATGGGCCTATGGGGGTGGTAAAGTGTGAGGGGCTTTGTAGTGCATAGTGATGCCACCAGAGAATATCCACGGCAGAAGTATCACTAAATAACCACGTGGACAGCATGTCAGCCAGCCCTGTCCTTGGCTAACTTACTGACAGTTTGATTACCCTGAAACTTTTCCATCTGAAAAAAAAAATCAACAATTTATCCTGCACAGAATTAACACACATTCTAGGTGTGGGTTTTCCTTTCCTGCCCACAATGACTCCATTGGTGTGGCAATCTGAGGGCTTACAGATTGTCAGAAGAACTGACATAGACCCTGAAAAACATTGCCTTGAATCAAGGGGACCCAATCTACTGCAAAATAGCCATGACACTGATCTTGGGATACACTGGTCATACCTCACGCCATACCCTCTAGAAACTGCAGGCCTAATATGATGGTGGAATGACTTTTTGAAGGTAACAGCTGAAATGTCATCTTGTAGATTATATCCTTGGGGCTAGAGTGATACCCTTTAGAATGTGCTATACATCTGTTTTTTTTTTTTT
>NW_020185324.1:2079691-2079860 GCF_003031525.2 Neophocaena asiaeorientalis asiaeorientalis
GGATTCCTTTTATTTCTTTTCCTTCTCTGATTGCTGTGGCTAAAACTTCCAAAACTATGTTGAATAATAGTGGTGAGAGTGGACAACCTTGTCTTAATCCTGATCTAGTGGAAATGGTTTCAGTTTTTCACCACCGAGGATGATGTTGGCTGTGGGTTTGTCATATATG
>NW_020185324.1:2079918-2080297 GCF_003031525.2 Neophocaena asiaeorientalis asiaeorientalis
TTCGCTAGTATTTTCTTGAGGATTTTTGCATCTATGTTCATCAGTGATACTGGCCTGTAGTTTTCTTTCTTTGTGACATCTTTGTGTGGTATTGGTATCAGGGTGACGGTGGCCTTGTAGAATGAGTTTGGGGAGTGTTCCTCACTCTGCTGTATTTTGGAAGAGTTTGAGAAGGATAGGTGTTAACTCTTCTCTAAATGTTTGATAGAATTTGCCTCTGAAGCCATGCATATAGTTGCTTGTAGTAATCTCTCTAGATCCTTTGTATTTCCGCAGTGTCTGTTGTTCTCCTTTTTCATTTCTAATTCTATTGATTTGAGTCTTCTCTCTTTTTTTCTTGATGAGTCTGGCTAATGGTTTATTAATTTTGTTTATCTTC
>NW_020185324.1:2080329-2080562 GCF_003031525.2 Neophocaena asiaeorientalis asiaeorientalis
TCTTGGTTATTAAGTAGTATATTGTTTAGCCTCCATATTTTTGTATTGTTTACAGATTTTTTCTGGTAATTGGTATCTAGTCTCATCACATTGTGGTTGGAAAAGATACTTGATACAATTTCAATTTTCTTAAATTTACCAAGGCTTAATTTGTGACCCAAGATATGATCTATCCTGGATAATGTTCCATGAGCACTTGAGAAGAAAGTGTATTCTGTTGTTTTTGGATGGAA
>NW_020185324.1:2080678-2080923 GCF_003031525.2 Neophocaena asiaeorientalis asiaeorientalis
GCTAAGGTTGGTTCAGTGGGTTGTGTAGGCTTCCTGGTGGGGGGGAAGTAGTGCCTCTGTTCTGGTGGCTTTGGCTGGATCTTGTCTTTCTCGGTGGCAGGTCCACGTCTGGTAGTGTGTTTTGGGGTGTCTTTGACATTATTATGATTTTAGGTAGCCTCTCTGCTAATGGGTGGGGTTATGTTCCTGTTTTGCTAGTTGTTTGGCATAGGGTGTCCAGCACTGTAGCTTGCTGGTTGTTGAGC
>NW_020185324.1:2081005-2157807 GCF_003031525.2 Neophocaena asiaeorientalis asiaeorientalis
TCCTGTTTTGCTAGTTGTTTGGCATAGGGTGTCCAGCACTGTAGCTTGCTGGTCGTTGAGTGGAGCTGGGTCTTGGCGTTGAGATGGAGGTCTCTGGGAGATTTTTGCCATTTGATGTTATGTGGAGCTGAGAGGTCTCTTGTGGACCAGTGTTCTGAACTTGGCTCTCCCACCTCGGAGGCACAGCCCTGACCCCTGGTTGGAGCACCAAGAGCCTGTCATTCACACGGCTCAGAATAAAAGGAAGAAAAAAAGAAAGAAAGAAAGGAAGAAAGGAAGGAAGAATAAAATAAAATAAAATGTTATTAAAATTAAAAAAATTAAGATTTTTTAAAGTAATAAAAAAAAGGAAGAAAGAAAGAAGAGAGCAACCACACCAAAAAACAAAACCACCAATGATAACAAGCACTAAAAACTATACTAAAAAAAAAATAAAAACAAAACAAAGCAAAAAAAATGGACAAGACAGAACCCTAGGACACATGGTAAAAGAAAAGCTATACAGACAAAATCACACACAGAATCATACACATACACACTCACAAAAAGAGAAAAAGGGAAAAAATATATATATCTCATTGCTCCCAAAGTCCACCTCCTCAATTTGGGATGATTCGTTGTCAGTTATTCAGGTATTCCACAGATGCAGGGTACATCAAGTTGATTGTGGAGATTTAACCCGCTGCTCCTGAGGCTGCTGGGAGAGATTTCCAGTTCTCTTCTTTGTCCTCACAGCTCCCTGGGCTCAGCTTTGGATTTGGACCCGCCTCTGCATGTAGGTCGCCTGAACTGCTTTGCTCTCCGCACCCCTATTGCTGCGCTCTCCTCCACAGCCCCAAAGCTTCCCCACTCCGCCACCCGCAGTCTCTGCCCGCGAAGGGGCTTCCTAGTGTGTGGAAACCTTTCCTCCTTCACAGCTCCCTCCCACTGGTGCAGGTCCCGTCCCTATTCTTTTGTCTCTGTTTTTCCTTATTTTGTTCACCCTACCCAGGTATGTGGGGAGTTTATTGCCTTTTGGGAGGTCTGAGGTCTTCTGCCAGCCTTCAGTAGGTGTTCTGTAGGAGTTGTTCCACGTGTATTCCTAGTGTGTGGAAACCTTTCCTCCTTCACAGCTCCCTCCCACTGGTGCAGGTCCCGTCCCTATTCTTTTGTCTCTGTTTTTCCTTATTTTGTTCACCCTACCCAGGTACGTGGGGAGTTTATTGCCTTTTGGGAGGTCTGAGGTCTTCTGCCAGCCTTCAGTAGGTGTTCTGTAGGAGTTGTTCCACGTGTAGATGTATTTCTGATGTATTTGTTGGCAGGAAGGTCATCTCCAAGTCTTACTCTTCCGTCATTTTGAGCTCCTCCAGGATGTACTATACATCTTGACCCATGGCTCTTGGGTAGAATATAATCTTTAATCCTGGGATTAAAGTCTTTAATCCTGGGAATGAAAATAGGAATGGCCCCACTCCCCATCAATTCCTGTGATCCACTTGGGGAATTTTTGCTTCCTATCTCTGCAGTTTTAGGTTCTGTGGATCTATAGGTTCTGATTCTAATTTAAAGCTATGGCTGTGACCAGTCACTTTGGGTTCCTCTTCCCAGGAGAAGAGCAGGCAAAGATAGGAATTAGGGGTAACTGATCATCGTAGGAAGTGGGACAGCTGCTTTGTCATGCTGGTGGGGAGGAAGATGTTTTGCATTCAGATGATTGGGACCTGCCTTCTGTGTTTGGTTCTAAGTGGAAATGGGCAATTAAAGCAGCTTGATCTGATTAAGACATGATAAGCAGGGGCTCCGATTTTTCAAGGGTGAGGTTTGAACCCTCCACCAGTCAAATCACCTAGCTCAGCAGAAGTGCTAGCTGAGGGTGAGAGGTTCTAGAACAGTGGTAGAGGAGGGTAATGCATTGACGAGTATCAGTTTTGGTTCAGGACTGAGCAGCTGGCGCTGTACTTGTTCAAACTGTTCTTCCTTTTGTCCATAGAAACATTGACTAATCTGACTCCTGGAGAAACTGTGTCTGGAGGGATGAACTTAATATGGGAAGGACAGGGCTCTGAGCAGTACAAGGGGCAGGTCACATGAGCTATGGGTGGTACCCTGCCTAGCTTCTCTTTCTGGGCCAGAGCACCCGTCTCCCGCTGCTTTAAGTGTTGGCTGCTAAGGTTCCCAGTTCATTCATATGCAGGGAAACCCCTCAGGAGATAGGGGACTATGCATCTCTCTCCTCCTGCAGGCATGACCCACAACCAATGACTGCATGTTATGGGAGTAGTAATTGGGGGTAGCTGAGTTGCAATTCATGCTTCAGGGCTGCCAGTGACGTTAGGCCTGAAGCCTCACATTGGCTGAAACCACATCTATGCTTAGCTTCTTCCCCTGCACAGTCCTGTTCTCCTCAGTCCCTTACAGATTTCTCCTGAGACTCCATAAGAATCCCTCTCTTCCTTTTGCTTTTAGGTGACCCAACCTAGGACAGGTGGCCAATAGAAGAGATTGGTTGGGGGTTAGGCAGCGCTTTGCTTTGCGCTCAGACAGTAGTATGCAGGCTTCCAAGACACCCCTGAGGTGTGTGTGTGTCTGTCTGTGGGACACTTAGTCAGACTTCGAGTCAGGTAACTCCCTCTTAACACTGACCCTGGGATACAGCCGTGGCCTCACCAAGTAGGTACCTCTTTAAAATTCAAGCCCAGTAGGGTGGGGGAAAGGGAGCCTTGCTTCCTCCACCTGGCATCTTTTGGAATAATGTGACAGCTCCCTGTGGATGCCTGGCTTTTCACATGCCTCAGGCTACTCTTGTCAGCTTGAAAACAGGAGGGCAGTGGGTGGACAACACCTGGTGAATAAATTTACACGGTGAAATAATGGTTTCCATGTTGTTTTTTCATAATTAACTAAACAGGCTGGAGTTAAGTTTCATGTGTAAAAAACTCGGGAGGAACTCTTGACGAGAGATGAAGGTTGATGAGGGCAGTTAAGGTTTATAAGAACTTTTTTTTCCTGCTTGGGCTCTGTTCTCTGTCTCTCTCTCTCTGTTTCTCTGGCTCTATTCCCTCTTCTCCCTTCCCCCTCCCCTACTCCCTGCATCCTCTTTCCTCTCCCTCTTCCTCTCTCTGCTCATAAAACCCTCCTTGGTCCTGTTTGGCTTTTCATGTATCCCTACAATCTTCACTTCTCAGCATGTGTGTGAAAAGAAAAATAGTAACATCAACAGATTATATTGGCGCTTCCATAATTTGACAATTACATCTGCAGATGTGTCTCTGATGCTGAAGGGAAACAAAGGAAAGCTTTTGCTAACTTTCTAGCAAAAGAGATTTGGAAAATAAATGGGATGGCAGGTGGTGGGAGCTGAGCCATTCAAGCACAGTGGAGGGTAACACATCCTTACCTGGGAGAGAGAGCTCAGCCTTCACATCAGAACTCTGCAGCCTGTCTAGGGTGGGAGGGGAACATGCTGGAAAAATGTCGTGTTTGTGAAAATAAACCTCGCACTTCTCCCTTATGAGTCTGCCATATTTGCTGAGAGAACAAGGGCTTTACTCCAGCGTCTGGGTCAGATTTTGGTATTTGAAGCCTCACAGCTCACATGCTGGCTGGGGGTCTGCTGCTCTTCTACGTGATTTACATGAAAAGATGGCCCAGTGAAAATCTGCATAAGAACAGTGAACTTCTGCCTTTAGGAGATTCTGCCTTTGTGATTCCGTGCCTGGTCAGCTGAAAGCATTAGGAGAACTGTTAGAACAATGTTGACATTGGCAATGATCAATTATATTTTCTCATTTGATTGTTCCCTCATGAACACAAGCCTGAAAACATTAAGATCTACCTTTGCAGATGCCAGTGAGGTCTTTGAGACCCTCAGTTCTCAAAAGTCTTTCTGGGATTGGGCCTCCGTAACTGAATTATGTAACAACTTTCTCATTGTATAAACTTTCCATGCCTGCTGGTCTTTTCCAGAGGGGGGTTTTGTGAGTAATGGGGGGTTCTATAGCCTTTACTCCAGTCCTTTTTTACTCTTACATGGGAGGCCTCAGTCAGGGTTTTTCTTTGGCACTGGATACGTGCTGTAGACTTCTACAAGCTGTCCCTTGGTGGTTTGGGGTAGAAGAATATGGACATATTTGGTGCATTGGTCATCTGAAGTGTCCCCAGTTCTCATCGAACACTGGTGTATTGAGATGCTGTTTAAGTAAGTGGGTGTGGAAGTCTTACTTACTGATACAACAGAATTACAAATGATAATTAATGTATTGCTTCAGAGACCCAAGTTCCTGAAAATAATGCAGTGCTGAGTGCTTAAGAATTGTAGGACCACAAAGTCTCTTTACCTTCCTCCCCATAGCGCAGGCTCAGCAGCCATGGCTCACGGGCCCAGCTGCTCTGCAGCATGTGGGATCCTCCCGGACCGGGGCACGAACCCATGTCTCCCGCATCAGCAGGCGGACTCTCAACCACTGCGCCACCAGGGAAGCCCCATAACTTTTCTTTATGACAACTCCTTTTATTAGAGAAAGTCTCAACCTCATTCTCTAATTTTGATGCATTTAGGAAAATCATTGCTCAGGAAAAAATCAAACAGAAAGCCTTCCTCTAGCTTATCATTGAGAAACCAGGTATTCTGCTTCTAACGTGGTCCCACCAGCAGTATAGCCCTTTCCTCTGCTTTTCCTTAATGTACGCCCTTTGCTCCCCTGTACCCATCATTCACTCAGCCACCATCTTTTGTTAGCTTTGCTGGCCTCTGCTCCCACCATCACTGTCCCTGGTGAACTTGCCTGCTCTTCAAGGTTCAGCTCACCTCCTTGCCTTTTCTGTAAAGACTTACCTGACCACTCTAGCCCACCTCTCTCTAGACTCCTATTGCTTTTGTAGACAGTTCTACATAATTCAGTGCTTGTCTTGTGTATTCTATGGCAATTTTACACTAATTTTTCCAAACTGTTTTATCTGGTAATAGTAGTGATAATTTATTAGGTACCTATTTGGTATTAAGCACATTAATTATGTATATCACCTCTAAGTTTCACAGTAACTGTGTAAAGTATATTGTTATCCCATTTTAGAGTTGAGAAAGTGGAAGCTCAGACTGGTTAATAACTTACCCAAGTAGCAAAGTCAGACTAGGAACCCAGAACTGTCTGATTCGAATTTTTATGCTCTCGACACTTGTCTCAGCCCTGCCTCTCAAGAGCAGATCTGTATTGTATATTTCTCTTGTAGTTTCACATTATTGAGAATATAGTTGGGTGAAGAAGAGGTAGCATATAAGTTCCCAAATGGTTCTGTGGTAGGCTTTATTTAGCATTTTGTGGATGCTTAAATAAACGTGGATGTTTAAAACTCATATTCTGTTTAATGTTTATTGAGCATCAGCTCCATGCCAAGCCCTGTGCTTGGTGCTGTGGATATAGGGATGAGTTAGGTGGAGTCATCATCTTCCAGGTGCTTACAAACCAACCATGTACTCTGGTACATGGCAGACATATAACTGGTCTACCATATGGAAGAATTCCCCTTGGGTCTTATTTCCAGAACTGGTATTGGATTTCTGAATGCAGCCATTTTCTCCCAACTTCATGATAAACATGAATTTTCATGATGCCTGGCTAGATTTAACCTGTAAAGAACAGACAAGAAGTAGAAAATCCACATGGATAGAAAGATTCATGGGAACTTTAACCAACTAAGCAGCCACACGTGATTGATCTTTTGCATTTTTGAGATATTTCTCTGTAATGATATACGTGATGGGAGTTTAAGTGAGTTGGCTAGGGAGTTAAACAAAATACAATTTTACTTAAAATAGAAGTACTAACTACTTTGCAAGAGTAGTACTTTAGGAATTTTTTGTTCAGTGAAATCTTTATGTTTCAAAATTCCTTAACTTTTTGAACTCTTAGGAAATTTTTTGAATGATGTTTACAGAGTCTTTATTGCTCTGCCTTTCCTGAGAATAAAATGCTGAAAATTAGTGAAATATTTTTTTCCTTAAAACTCAAGGCCTTTAAAATTTCCAGGTATATTCCTAGATATATTCTGCATGGCTTGTGACATTCAACTAGGGAGGTAGAAAGTTACATCCAACACAAAATGCTGGAGAGTTTATAGTGTATGAAATGAATTTTCCACACAATATTCTTTAAGATGGGCACACTTTTAAGGGAATTCCAAAGCTCAGGATATCTAAGGCATACCAATTAAGGGTTACTTATTTAATTTATGAAAACAATTATTCTATGAAATGAATAATTTATCTTTAAATATTTAAGCCATTATCTTTAGAAAACAAATGGAATAAACACCTTTTTAAAAGAATATGTACACACACACATACCCCCCCACATGTATGTGTGTGTGTGTGCGTGTGTGTATATATATATATATATTCCCCCCTTGAATATATTTTATTTGATAATTTTCTCAGAACCTATTTATTCATTTCATTTTATTTATTTCCAGCTTTATTGTGATATCATTGATTTATAACATTGTGTAAATTCAGGATGTACAATGTGTTGATTTGATACCCTTATATATTGCAAAATAATTAGCACCATAGCATTAGCTAACACCTCCATCACATCACATCATTAAACATGTCTTTTCTGTGGTTAAAATATTTAAAATATACTCTCTTAGCAACTTTCAAGTACAGTTGACCCTTAAACAATGTGTGAGTTAGGGGCGCTGACCCTCTGTGTAGTGGAAAATCTGAGTAAAACATATGGTCAACTCTCTGTATATTAGCTTCCTCCATATACACCACGATTCCTCCATGTCCATGATTCCTCTGTATCCGAGGTTCTGCATCTGAGGATTCAACCAACCTCAGATTTTGTAGTACTGTAATATTTACTATTGAAAAAAAATCTGTGTGAAAGTGGACCCTCACAGTTCAAACCTTTGTTGTTCAAAGGGCAGCTCCGTGTGTGTGTGTGTGATATTTATATCACATCTTCCTTATCCATTCATCTCTTGATGAACACTTAGGTTGTTTCCATATCTTGACTGTCATAAATAATGCTGCAGTGAACATGGGAGTGTAGATATCTCTTTGAGATCCTGTTTTTGTTTCCTTGGGATATATACCCAGAAGTGGAATTGTTGGATCATATGATAGTTCTATTTTTAATTTTTTTAGGAACCTCCATACTGTTTCTCCCAGTGGATACACTAATTTACATTCTTATCAACAGCATGCAATGGTTCCCTTTTCTCCTTATCCTACCAACACTTTTATCTCTTGTCTTTTTGATGGTTGCCATTCTAACAGTTGTGAGGTGATACCTCACTGTGGCTTGATTCGCATTTTCTTGATGATTAGTGATGTTGAGTACCATTTCATTTACCTGTTGGCCATCTATATGTCTTCTTTGGAAAAATGTCTATTCAGTTCCTCTGCCAATTTTTAAATTGTATTGTTTGTTTTTTTGCTGTTGAGTTGTATCACTTCTTTACATATTTTGGATATTAACCCTTTATCAGATACACTATTTGCAAATATTTTCTCCTGTTCTGTAGGTTGCCTTTTCATTTTGTTGATAGTTTCCTTTGCTGCCGAAACTTTTTAGTCTGATGTGGTCCCACTTACTAACTTTTCGTTTTCTTGCTCATGCTTTCGGTGTCATATCTAAAAAATCATTGCCAAGACTAATGTCAAGGAAGTTTTCCCTGTGTTTTCTTCTAGGAGTTTTACAATTTCAGTTCTTATGTTTAAATAATTAATTCATTTCAAGTTAAATTTTGTGAGCTGTGTAGACAGGGGTCCAATTTCATTTTTCTGCAGGTAGCTGTGCAATTTTCCCAGCACCATTTATTGAAGGGACTCTCCTGTGAGCATTGAGTATTCTTACCTCCCTTGTCAAATATTAGTTGACTCTGTAAGCAAGGGTTCATTTCTCTGCTCTCAGTTCTTTTCCACTGGGGAGACTATATATATTTTGAATATACCACGGTACCCCCCTGTGAGTTCTTTATGATATATAGGTGTTTGTAGAATGTACAATCCATGGGCTTAATTAAGAGACATACTAAGTGGTAATATTTTATTTTTTGTCGTTTGTATATCATCACCCACAAAATTTTATGGTGCAATTCTGTTCACTCTTTTTAGCTTCTGGCTTACTGCCACCAAGATTTTCCTTCTAAATTTGCCCTCTTTTATTGAGTTGAAAGATTTATCCCTCTCACTTACCCTAGTCTGGCTGTCCCTATAAGAAATTTGTAATTATGCCATGAAAAATGCCTATAGCACAGACATATGCAAAGTATTACCACTTTGCTTTAATCACCACAGCAGAGTCACTCCATGAATAATTTGAGCCACAAGCATCCTGTTGGAAACCAAGACCTCTGGGTTGTGAGTCATCTGTTCTTTCTATGGCAGGTGTTGGGGTCAAAGCACTTCGGATCTTTACTATGGCTTGTAGAAAGGACAGTTAATGAAACAAGTCCCAAAGCTACTGCAGTAAATGCACTTCATTAGACAAATAATCATTTGAACTGGTTGTATCCTGGACTAGAGAGTTTGTCTTTCTCCCTGCAGACCCGGATTTTAGGTTCTTTCTGTAGTATTTCATGTGGAAGCAACTGTTGATGGATTCTTGTCTCTCAGAGCTGGATCTTTAATCTGAATCACAAAACCACCAAGCATATTAACATGCCTCTAAACCTATTAAGGTCTGTTTTATGGTAAGCCAGGTTGGAGAGGCCTGTGCTCCTACCATCTAGATCCCACATTTGATTTGGTTCAATGTTATTGAAGTTAACATTTAACAAGTGTCATATGGAAAGTAAGTGGGGAAAAGGTCTATAATACCGTATTATTATTTGAGAGAACAGCAATATGAATACACGAAATACTGATTTGAAAATTATATAACTGTGGCTGAAAAATATCATCCATTACTGCATTTGTTCCTTTGTTCATTTACCCATTCATTCAAACCATTCTGATTAGTAGCAATCAGGAGGCTTAGGGTAAGATACAATGCTAATTTGTAAGTGGCATATTGATTGATTTTATACGTATAGATATCTCAGAAATTCCTGAGAATGCTTAAAATTTCTCCCTGAAGATATAAAATGCATGCAAATAATATAATGAGGGATGATTTCTTGATATGCCATTTTTTTCCTGCTTTCTTTTTGGTTAGGAGACTGAAGAAAAGTGGAAAAGCAATGATTCCACCCTCTTGCAACCATGGGCAGTATCTATATTCTGGCCTCCCTCATCTCCAGAGAATTAGTTGCTTCTTTGGATTTCTGTGATCAGCTAAAGAAAGCCCCTGGCAAGTCTTTGTTGGGAAGCCCTAGGATTTCTCAGGGAGGAGGCTGGAATTTCCTGTGATGTGGTGAACAAGAAGTGTGGCTAGCTCTGAAAGCTGAACTGAGCCCTTTCCTGTGTCATGTCACAGAAACAGCAGGCCCACTGATGGGGAGATGGCAGTATAAATGTTCAGGATGGAACACTAAGTAATGTTTGTCCACAGGCAAAGGGTCTGAGGTATAAAGACGAGAGATACTGCAAGCACAGCAGCTGCCACCTTCAAGTGGATCGTGCTTGCTTAGACAAGGGGCCTCTCAGGGTGACCACCAAGATGCTTCTTCAAGCAGCAGAGGACCTTCTCCAGTCTTCCCAGACAACGTAAACCCCCAGGTGGTCCTAGGATCCCAAAGATGAGGGAAGAGTCCTCAACAGATTAAGACAGTTGGAGTTCCTGCTCATTCTGCCAGGCATGGACGTAGCTTTATTTCGGTTTAGAATAGTGTTCCTGTAACTTTACTGAGCACGCGCGTGTGTGTGTATTATGTGGGATCTTATTAAAATGCAGATTCTGATTTAGTAGATCTGGGATAGGGCCTGAAATCCTGTGGTTCTAATTAGTTCCCAGGTGACACAAATGCTGTTGGTTTGTGTGTCACATTTTGAGTAGCGAAGTATAGGAAAATAATCTTGGTGTTTTCTACACTGGCCTATTTAGGAACAAATGTATATGTACACACATCCACACATATGTGCATGTACATATACCAATGTATATACATACATATCTATGTATTTTCTATAGAGCATACTAATCTTTAATCGAATGGCAAGCTGTGGACCACCTGCTTCAGAACTAAACTCTCTGAAGTGTGTGTGAAGGATGCAGATCCCTGATCCCATCCAAGGCTTGATGCATCAGAATCTGGCAGAGCCTCCTGGCAGTCATAACTACTAGTTGAGAAACTTTGGCTAAACTTGCAGATTCTCAATCTGGCTACACCTTAAATTTATATGGAGAGTTCTTTTAAGAATCCTTGTCTTTATTCCCAGAGATTCTGATTTAATTGTTCGAGGGTGGGGTCTGGACATTGGATTTATTTTTTAAGCTCCTCTGATTGTTGGACTATGTAGTCAGGATTGAGATCCATGAAGAGGTCAAAAGCTGTGCAGCTGGAGTCAGTCTTTACTGTGAGGCTTGGCAAGCATACTTCCTAGCAGGGTGACCTTTAATAGCCACTTAACCTTTTGATCTCAGTTTCCTCCTCCATAAAAGGGGACTTCATAATGAGAACCTCATAGATGAGAGAATGCAGGACAAATATTTGGTTATAGTGCTTTGCACATGGTAAACAATACGCGTAAGCCTTTATATTTCCTTTTATAATTGTATTCATGCATATTCATGAATTATGTCTTTTATGAAGGATTTACCAAGCAATGTCACACTTCAATCTGTGTCCAAATTTTCAAAAATGCAGAATTATGAAAAATTTGAATTTGGGTTATATATATGTTGTCATTGTTTATGTATTTTATGGTAAAGTTAGTCACTGCTTTACGTTTTTTACATTTGTCAGTTGAAAGCAATTCATACCGTAAAAATGTTTGGAAAACTTAGAAAAGTAAAAGGAAAGTAGAATTCACCCATGATCCTTTTACTTGAGGTTAACTATTATTATCCTTCATTTATATCCTTCTAGTATTTTTGAATGCACGTATAGAATAATATGCATATATAACAGAGTTTGATATATGTGAATATTACAAAGTTGGAATCATTACTATGTATAATTTGTACCATGTGTTTTTAACATTAATATTTTGTCATAAACATTTACGTATGCTATTAAATATTCTTCAGAAATATGACTTTTAATTTCTACCTAATATTCTATTACAGGGCCTTACTATAATTTACTGAATCTTTTCTGTATTGTGGGATTATAATTGAGTGATAAATAGTTTTGTACATAAATCTTTTACTACATCCCCCATTTACTTAGGATAGATTTCTGGAAGTGGTATTATTGATTCAAAAGTATGAACACTTTTATGGCTCTTAATACTTATTGCCAAATAGCTTTCCAAGTTAAATTTCCAATAGCAATATATAAAAATACTTGCTTTTCTCACTCCTACTAGTATTATGTAATACCTTTAAAAATATATTTCCATGTGATAGGAATTTTAATTTGTATTTAAAAAAAATAAGTCGAACATGGTTTCCATTTTTTAGATGCTTAGCATCTACTTTGTTGTTTTAAGAATTTTCTGCTAATGTTCTTTCCCCTCTTTTTCTATTGACCTATTAGTGTTTTTCTTGTCGACAATTCGTACGTATTTTTTCATTTAGTATAGATGCTAATCCTTTATCATATTTATCGCTAATAATTTTTACTAATTAATCATTCAACATTTTTTTTACTTAGATTCTTTTTTAGACATACAGAAGTTAAAAAACATCATTGTACTCAAGTATGCCAATACCTACTTTGTGATTTGACTAATTGTTTTGTAGTGCGAATGGCTTTCCTCAGCCTCAGATCAGTTAAACAGCTTCCTGTGTTATCTTGGACTATATTTTAAGAAGTATATGACTCTTTTAACTGTTACGAATGTTATTTTGGCATATGATATAAGACAAGACTCTAACTTTGAGCTGACTGGCAGAGAACCAAGCTCTGGAGCTGAAGGTTTGCATTGGTCTCACAGGATGGACTGCAGAAACTTTCTCCTTTATTGTTGAATTATTTGGCACAGAACTAATCGAGAAAGGAGTGATTTTGTTTTAAACCTGATATGGGGTTATTTATGACATTCTCTTCTTGCCCCGCCTCATTTTCTAGGAGTTTGTATTAGGAAAGGTTGTTAATTTTATTTTTTTTAACATTGGTTTATAAATATCTAATTTCACTGTATTATGTTTAAAGAACGTGGCCTATATTTTTAAGATTTCCCTGTGCCTCATCATGAAACAAAGTAATTGTCTCACTCATTTTGCTTTTAACACAGCTGAGTGAATCGGATAGTTCAGTGGAACTTGTTATGAAGAGAAGCAGCCACCATCTGGCCCCGACTTCCTATCATTTCTACCTTCTCAGAGGCCACCTCTTCCAGCTTTTTGAGTAGATTCTCTTAGCATTTACCTCTGTGTCTCCACAAGATATACTTATATTGCTCCTTCCCACAATGGAGGGTGAGGATTTATCCTTCTGATTTCCCCAGACAGACACTCTCAGGGTCCTCACCCGACACAGACACACATATCACACTCTTTCCATTTCCCCCTGATATATTTACATATTTATGGGGCAATTTTGGTTTTATTTCTATTCAGTATTTATGTTCTCAATACTCCATCAATACAATTCACAGCCAAGGAGCACTTGGATGGGGCTTATAGATTGTTGGTGTTGCTATATTTTGAGCTGACAGGGCTGTTTCACTGGGGAAGCCCAACTGTTAGTTAAAGTCTTTCTCTTTGAACTGGTCAGATACACCAGATAAAGCTCTTCTGATTTCCTGCTTGGAGAGGGCATAAAACCTGGTTGCCTGCATTGTCGGAACTGCTCAAAGAAGGAGAGGTTGGTGGTATTCAGAATGTGCTCAATCCCTTTATTTTCAGTATGGCCCGGTACCCTCATTCTCACCTATCTGATCCTATTATGTATAGGTTGGGGAAGCTTGGGAGGAGGGGTACGCAGTTGCCTGGCCACACAAAGTAGTGGAAGTAGTGGAGGGGACTTGGGGATCTCATTACTTCTAAACAGACTTGCCCAAATCTTTCATTAGTCTGACCTTCACCTCCCATTTACAGAGATACCTGGTGCTGCCAGTTTCTGAGTCTGTTGGGTGTTCTTCAGGGTAAATTGGGTTTTTCATGGGTTTTCCCACTGTCAGCTTAGGATTCTGCTTTCTTGGGTCTGCTAAGTCAATTACCACGGGCCATCTGCTTTCTAGCTTCCAAAATTTGGTTGTTGTTGTCTTTTCTCCTGTTCTCTTTATTCTAATGGGTTATATCTTTATTGCCATTTTACTGGAGAATGTTGGGGAGGCAGTGTCTGCAAATGCAAGCACCTGCTCTGCTTTCTTTACCTAGCAGCCCATTGCTTTCTTTATTAAAGAAAGCTTATTTGTTCATTTTAGAAAAATCAGAAAATACAAGGCAGCCAAAATAGTTTAAAATCACTCATAATCTCCCTTGCCAGACATACCCATTGTTAATGTCATTTTGATATACAGCTTTAAAGGTACATTTTTGAGTGTATTTGTAAACAAATGGGATTATTATATGCAGACTTCTGGTAACCTAATTCAAGATCGTCTCAAACTGGTAATAAATATAAATTTACTTAATTCTTCATAATATTCTTAATTAAAAAACTAAAAAAGATTGTCTAAATATTTTTGTAAATTTGGTTAGAATGCTGAATACAAATAATTGTGGAAAGGAAAGATATGTTAAAATAATTGTCCCTTCACTATATTTGAGCTTTTAGCTACTGCAGAGACTAGGAAATGGAAGTACAGAGGACTGCAGAGCCTAACCTGGCAAATCCCTTGTTTTAGGTAAAAGGATGTCAAGAAATCCCAACTTATTCTTGATTTTGATAATTAGAAAAATGTAAATTAAAATTTTTTGTTTAATTTACAAGCAAACACCATGTGGGGAAAAAAAAAAGAAACGGGACAAAACAAATACAATACAAAGGAGAAACTCAATGACAAAATAATTGACAAAATAATGATTTCTCATGCAAAGTTTTCTTTTGCCTTTTGTGTAATTTCTTTTCAGTCTCTCGCAAGTCAGTTAAGTTGATTGGACCGTGGTGCCAACCACGGTGAAAGCCAATTTTCTTATTCTAAAGTTATTTCACGTAGGAATGACTCTAGTCAATTGTTTCTAAAAAAAAAATGCCATTTCTCCGAAGATCTCTGGTAAAAATGGGGATGGCTGGCAACTCAAAGACATTCATAAATAATGGAACAATAGATTAGAATACATACTTTTCTCATTGTGGGTCAACTGTATTATGTTCTATATTTTAAAACAGACACTATTTAATGTGCATTTGTTTGCCAGGCATTAAAAAATATATATGTATTTATGTGTATATATTTACACATATATACATACACACATACATACATATATAATACCTCATCTCTAATCTTTCCAATAATACGTACAAGATACGTATTATCCATTTCATTTACTACATAAGGAGGGGAAGGCTCAAAGAGGTTAAGTAACTTGTCTAAGTTTATTTAGCTCATATACAGCAGATTATAAACCTGAACCAAGGTCTTCTGGTAATAAATTCTGTGCTCCTCTACAAGGTGGTACTTTGGATTAAAGGTCCATATATTTTTCGCCAATCAAAGTATTAAACTATGCCCCAGTGCAATTCTCCCTCCAGGTGCTAATATTTGGAAAACTCAAATTATTCCAATTTAGTATTGCAACGATTGAAAAAGTTTTGAGGGGTGCTGGCTTCAGCGATGTTAAATAAATCCTTGTGGTGGCCTTTAAAATGCTGATTGCTCTGTGAATCATTGGAGGGGAGTGTCATGTACCCAATTTGACAAACTTGACCGTGCAACCAGTTCTGTTTCTGATATATCTGGAATTGACTCTCCTGGAATAGTCCTCTGGGGAACTCTGATTTGGGACATTATGTTCCAGTGACCATCATACATTGCACTATAGGATCTAATGTACTGAGTCTTGTAACTTCTTTCCTCCTCGTGAATGAAAGACATGGAAGGAAGGAGCGGGGGAAGACAGAAAGAAGAAAAAGGAAGAGAGGGAGCATTAACCATAGGCAGTGTCCTCTTCTTGCAGTCATTAGGTTATGTCGTTCGACAAGATTTCTGTGGTTTTGGAAATTACAACAGCCAAATGATAAAAGCTTTCGTGAGTGAGAGAGTATGTTTTATTTGTCTTAACATCCATGGTGCCTAATACAGAGCCCATTACCGAGTGGGTTGTTCAATAAATCTATGAGCAGGTGAATGAGTGAGTGAACAGAAGTGCAAAGTCTGAGGTCTGAAGTCCTGGGTGAGCTTGGGCATCCTCCTTGATCTCTTTGCTCTGCTTGGGTGAAATGGAGCTGAATCCTCTGTTGCAGGGTTTTGTGAGGATAGCAGAGATGGTGAGGTCCCTACCACAGCATCTAGAACAGAGTAGCAGCCCGCTACAGCTCAGTTACCTTCCTTTTCTCTTCCAGGTGAAGATGTCATGCTTTATAAGATACTGGCATCTTATTTTGGAATCCCTGTTTCTTAGAGACATTAAAGGTGAGGCGAACAGATATCTATAGATTACTGTGCTCTTAATATTCAATCATCGTCTGACTCTCTCAAGGATTTTTTCCTTCAAATAAGTAGTCTCCATCCCCTCCCGTTAGACATTTTTGGCACAAGATAATGGGCCGTCTAGACTTACACTGAGTGTTGATTGAGGTTCCAGTGTGTACACATTTCTCTTCAACATAAATACGGGGATTGTTTTTTTATAACTGTCACTCAGCTGGTAATCAGCAGGGAAACACCGTGTGATGTTTGGCTCGGAAAAAGGAAAGTTAACATGTAAAAAATAATGGGCCCTTCATTACATGGGGCACCAAAGGAACCCCTTGGGAAGTGACAGGCAGGAAACAGTAGGAGGTGGGGCGAAGTTCATGCACTAGCTCATAACTATCATGATTTCTTTCTAAAAACGAACGGAGTCTATGCAGATACTGAGTCTAATGTTTTCATTCTACTATGTTTTTTCTTTCTTTCTCACCTGCCTCTGTTCTCAGCCATGGTCGTGTTATGAAGGATTGAAACTTAGCTGGCTTTCCCTTCTGCCATTTGCTTAACATTCTGAAAGAAAGCAGAGAGGAGTGGTCAAGAGAACACCTAGTAATCCTGCAATGAAAGCAGTGATTTTTTTCCTTTTTCCTCGTCATCTGGTGGAATAATTCTATACACCTTGTATTTGTGTGTGTGTGTGTGTGTGTGTGTGTGTGTGTGTGTGTGATGACACACACAAAAGGAAAATACCTTTCAGAATAGACCAGAGACAGAGTGTCTGATTTCCTAACCTGATAATGCTTACGAATAGAAAGAGGAGAAAGAGAGTTAATTTTAGGTGCTGATTGCACACACTCTTTGTTGCCTCTGTGGCCTTGCAATCTGAAATACTGCAAGATTGGATTTCTCAAATTTCCTTACACTTCATAGCTGGGTTTTTGAGCTGCTGGTATGCTGATGTCTCTCTCACCAGCAACAGCAAAACTACCTCTATGTATATACTTCTTTCATCTGCACAGATGGATTGCTTTCTTCTAAAAGGCTTTAGCTGCTGGGGGTGGCTACGCTCTCGAGTCAATGTTTTCATTATTTTTCACAGGAGAGGGAGGGTAGGGCCCTCGTCTGAGAACATGTCTATCCTTTAAGACCTAGTGAACCACACAGCACATATGTTTAGTATGTTTGGGGCTATCTCCAAGTGGTAAGTGCTCAGCTAATTAATTGCTTTCAGGATAAGGGCTGAACTCTCCTCCTTCTGTTCTCCGTGGTTCTATCAACTGGCCTCCCCTTTCTTATTACCACACCTCTTGTTCCTGCCCAGAGATCTTCCTTTCCTCCAGCACTGCTCGCTGACCTACCTCCCTCATGCGCAAGCTTTGGAAGTCACCAAGTTCAGTGCTGGAGGATGTGAGGGGCTCAGCACGTCCCAGCTCCTCTTTAGGGACAAGTGTGGTGGAAAGACGCCCGAGCTGTGAATCAGAGACCTGATTCTTCCATTTATTGGCTCTGTCCTCTGAGCAAGACTTGGAACTGAAACTTCATTTTCTAATCTGTAAAATGGGGTAGCAATATATGGATATATGGTTTTGTGAGCATGAAAATAATAATGATAATGGCTATGAAAGAACTTTGCCCTTGGGAAAGTCCTGGGTTTTTATAGCAGTTATGGCTTAAAAGGAAAGATGTCTCTGCTCATATTCTTTTTCCACATCTCACCAAATCTCCCCCTTCCTCTGCCTATAAAATCCTTTCCACCATCAGGGCCCTTCTTGGTTTTATCTACTTTATAATGGTTTACCCTGGTGCTCTGGCCATGCTGGTCTCTCACTGTTCAGATCGCCTCTAACCTTGACTGACAGAAGAATATATTTTAACACTTTCACAAATAAATACAGCTCTGTGTTTGATTTAACTTTTTCTGCTTGTAACTCATAATAAATTGATCCTGTTTCTGACCAGTCCCAACAGTGC
Source organism: Neophocaena asiaeorientalis asiaeorientalis (assembly GCF_003031525.2). NCBI lineage: Eukaryota > Metazoa > Chordata > Mammalia > Artiodactyla > Phocoenidae > Neophocaena > Neophocaena asiaeorientalis. The sequence goes on from NW_020185324.1 coordinate 2,098,533, forward strand.
CATATTCAGAAAATACATAAGTTTGACATCTAAAATAAATTAAACATCCATTAGATCTTTCCTATAACCTTTCTACAAACACCAAAGGGCATGACATCGCGTGACAAATACAATGTTTCCTGCTCATCACAGCGTCACGGAGACTCAGCTCCCTTTTCCAGACTAGATGTGCGCCCCAAGCTGGCACCTGCTTCATGCAACCCTTTCTTCCATCCCTCAGGGTCTATTTTTTTCAGTGAGTAGCTCTCTGATGTTTCTAACGTAGACAAACTTAGGCTCTGTGGCCATCTGGAGAGAAGGGAATCATTTCCAATCCTTCAGAGTGCCTAGTACAAAACTGTACTAAGCATGGGGTAGGTATGCCCTCAATAACTGTTGTATTGAATCCATCCTACAGTAACTATGTGGCTCTTGTGATACAGGAGGTCAGGCTGGTGGTGCCACGGTTCTCGGGTCTCCAGATGACTACGGTAGGGCTGGGCATGGCTGTGTCATCGGAGGCTGGAGAAATGTAAGAAACAAGAGTCTCCCTTCCACAACCATCTCTGTGTTTCCAAGCTGGCAGCCAGGCAAGGCCTGGTGCCCACTGTGGAGCCAGTGGCCGGTGGGCTGTAGGAATCGGGTCCAGCCAGTGGCCGGTGGGCTGTAGGAATCTTGATCTGCTGTTTCTTCCTCCTCCTCAGCCCATCTCCAGTTCAGGCTGCCCCAGTCGGCCAAGTGATAGGGGCTCACGCCAGTTGCTTCTGCTGGGGAGAGAAACCTCCAGAGCACGTCTCCCACAAAGATGCGTTACTGCCCAGCCAGGCTCTTATGTTTGTAAGGAGTCCCTTACATTTGTATAGAATTCCCAGTTAGCAAGCCAATTTCACATACATTGGTATGATCTGATACTCAAAACAACCATGGAAAGCAGACAGTATAGGGCTTTGAAACCCCTCTTTCCTAGATGAGAGAAGGGAAATAGAAGGACGAGCTTTCCTCTGTCTTTCACCAGCGACAGACTGTCTTTCTGAAGCCCCCTCTAGTATATTCCTATCCCAGTTCTTTAACTTAGTTTATCTAGTGCTTACCTTTTCTTTACTAGTTTAATTGATGCTATGGTCCGTATGTCTTCTACCCTTTAGGTTTGTCAGCACAGGTCTGCCTTACCTGTATGTTCTCTGGGCAAAGTCCTATCAATCTAATCTCAGGGAAGGGAATGCAGAAGAAAATTCTGAATTTATTGTGTAAAATGCTTCCTATTGAGGGTGTTGACAACTGCATACCTGTTAGAAGCAGGGTTTGGGAGCACAGATGGTAGCCAAAGGAATGAAGATCACTTTGAAAGAGTCTCTTCTTTGACATATGACAAAATGGAAGGCACACCTGGACTTTTATGAGGGGAGGAAATGAAAGGGAAATGATTCCCAGGAAAGAAGCAGCTTTAACCAGCTCCACCCAGGCCATCTGGGTTAACTCTTAACTGCAAGGCCTGCACTGTCTACCCGTGGTTTTGGGAACATCATCTGGTTAAGAGACTCAAGCCTGCCCTTTCATAAGTTAACCAAACCTGTCACTGTTTGGGTTCCAGCTGTATTTCACTGTTTTCACTCTTCAGATTGGTGTTTACAGATTTGAACCATGAAAAATGGATTGTTCCTTGAAATCATGGGTCACAAGCTGGTAAGCTTGGGGCTTCATTGAACCCACAGATGTGTTTTATTTAGCTCATTCAAAATTAAAAAAAAAAAAGTAAAGAAAGGAGTTAGTTTCCAACATTTACAGATTGTGACATTTCAGGTAAAATTGTATTTTGGGCCTCTTTAGAAAATTACTTTGTCTGGGGCCTTTGGGGTTGAATAATTACATGTCAGTGCTTGGTCAGAACCAATGAGGGGCTGTGGGCAGTTGTTTGCCACAGTCCTGCAGGGCTGCCTCCCTCATCTGTGGGGCTTGCTGGGCCCCTGGGCACTTTAGTTTCCTACCCCTCCCCTAAAAGTCACTCTGCCCCGAAACTCTTTTGTTTGAGTTTGGCGTCAGGCAACAGAGAGACATAATTTGAAGCTGAGGGACTGAGGGGAGGCAAAAGAGGAAGAGTTGGCCAGGAAATCTCTTTAGGTTTCACTTAACTCTTCTTTTTCCATTCCTACTCTCCTCTCTCGCAGGTAACTTAATTCAGACCAGAATATTACAATGCAGGGATTGGAGGCAAGCCAGGTTTGTCCTGGGAACGATAGGTTATGACAGTGGTTTTCAATGCTGGTTGCACACTAAATTCTATACAGACATAGAACATGCCGCTGCCTGGGCTCCACCCCAGACCAATTGAATCAGAGTCTCTGAGAGTGGGCCCTGGACATCAGTAATTTTTAAAGCTCCGTAAGTGCATTGAGAGTTGAGAACTCTTGGGTTAGGCCTTTGAGGAGGTTTATAGGGTCTTTCAGGTCTTTGAACTTAAGAATGCTCTTTATCATCATGCCAGGAAGACGAAGAGATGCTTCTTAGATAATGAACATCATAAGTATCTACGTGCATCCATGTGTTCTCTTCATTACTCTACTCTTCCTTCCCGGAGTTCTCTGGGAAGATTGAGGACAGATTTCTTCTCCATCAATGTAAGAGGTCAAGTCCAACATTTAACTTCCTTCCACAGTGGAACTGGTACATGTAGCAGCAAATGTCATTTGTTTTCACTATCCACTGGCCAAATGCTCCATTCAAGTTCATGAAACTTTTTCAAAGCACTAAGAATTCTTTAACTCATACACTAAACTGCCAGTGGAATAATAACAAGACTATGTTATCTCCCTCCCCATCCCTAAAGAGAGCAAAACAAAACATTCTTTTTTAGCTTCAAAACAGATCCCAGCAGTACAGACTGGGAATTTTTACAGCTATCTGTAGGGAAGTAGGATTAGCAAACAGGCTTGTCTTTCTGGCACTAATTCTAGCTGGTTTTCAAATGCTACTTTTCCCTACACAGGTCAGAGCCACGTGTGTGAGTAATTTCTCGGTAAGATGAATAACTGATAATTATTCAGTTATTATCTGAACTGTAGCTAATGGGGTACTTCCTGCAAGGGTAGATGGTTTACCTCAGAGGTTCCTAATCCTGGCTGATCATTCTATTTCTTCAGACACTTAAGAAAAAGATAGATACTCTGGGCCCCACCTCAGACATACTGCATCAAAATTTCTGAGAACATGGGACCTGGGCATCTGTGTTTTAAAAAGAATCACCCCTGCTCATCCCTAGTACGTCTTCTCATATAATTGGTAGCAGAATTGTAAATTGGAAGAACCTTGTTTTAGAGGCCAATTTGATTCCATCTATCAAGATGTAAAATACACTTCCCTTTAAACCAGCAGTTCTCCTTCATCCTTTGGATGTATTTGCACAGGTATCAAATATATATGCAAATCTGCAACAGCAAAAAACTGGAAACAACCTCAACATTTATTAAAGTGGAGTTGGTTAAATAAATGAAAATATATCTGCACAAATACTAACTAGTTGTTAAGAATAAGTTAGATCACTGTGTGTTGATATGGAAAAATATGCATGTATATTTAAAGTAAAAAAGGTTGCAGAATAATTTGGTTACTTTGATTCCATGTGTGAGTGTGTATGTATATCAGTGTGTGTGTGTATACACACACACACACACATATACATATTCAGACATACAGTTGTACACATGCATGTACACATTCATATACATCTCTATGTCTATTTAGTTAGTTTCTGGAAGAATATACTGTTAGCCATTTGAATTTATTTACTTTGAGTGTATCTTCTATGCCTTTCAGTATTGATTAGACGTGTATGAGAACCAATGGTTGAGCTGCCGAAGTTGGATTCTTAGGCCAAGCCCATGATCCTTGGCACCTCCTGGGAGATAGTCTGTGACTGTTCATTGTTAACTGAAGAGAGAGCCACCTCTCTGGTCCTGTTAAGGTAGCAACTGGATTGGTTTGGGGATCACTGTGAATGATGGGTGACAATTGGTCAGGTGACAATTTCTTCTCCTTTGTTTCACGGGTGAATCAACTTCAGAAATAAGTTTTCAGAATCAAAGAGGTGATCATGTTCTCCTAATAGAAATAATATTTAAATGACTTTGACCCTTGAATCTTATTTCGTAGGATTTATTAACAGAGCTTCTTTTTTCTTTTAGTCAGTGTAAGGAGGAGCTTTATCATGATGATAATTCATCTGAGTCCCTTGTTTAATTTCAAGAAAGCAGGGGGTATGGAAAGGTCTTTATTCTTGTTGGTGTGTAGGATATCAGTGGATGGGGCACAAACATAGTTTCTCATTGAAATGAAAGGGCTCTTTCCTTGATCCTGCCACCTACTTTTTCCTTCCTTTCTTCATTTCCAGGTGACTGGACACCAAATGCAAGGGGCCTGAAAAAAGGAAGTGAAAAAACACTTATCTACTTGGCACTGTGCTTCATATATTGATAAATTGTTTTATCACTTCCCTGAATAATGCTGCAAAAAGATATTATTCTCCTTTCACAAGTGAGAAAACATACTGAGAGGATTTTGTGTTGCCCAAGGTCTCATCCAGTTAGCAAATGTTGGAACTAGTATTGGGCCTCCATAGCCTAGATCTCTTCCACTGCCTCTACCAAGCAAACCCCAAACTAATATTTTTTATAATAATATTATCTTGGGTATTAAAACAACCCAGGAGTCACTTTATCGAGATTGGAAAATGCTGATAGCATCCCAAAATGCTAACATTTTCACAGTTGAATTCCCAAATAATCCTTTTTGTATAGATCTTTCTTACATTATATGAAATGGTAGCAGAATCATATTTTATTTTCCCCAATGCATTTTATCCCTATGACCCTTTTCCAGTTCAGCCATGTGGACTGGGAGTATTGATTGCCTTAGGAAGGACTATTATGGTTGCAATAATAAAATCTGTATTAGTTTTCTAGAGCTGCCACAACAAAGTATCCCAAGCTGAATGGCTTAATTAACAGTTTTGTTTTCTTATAGTTCTGGAGGCTGGAAGTCCAAGATCAGAGTGTTGCAGGATTGGTTCCTTCTGAGGGCTGTGAGAGAGACTCTGTTCCAGGCCTCATGCCTCACGTCTGGTGGTTGGCTGGCAATCTTTGACCTTCCCTGGCTTGTAGGTGCATCATCTTGACATGGCATTCTTCCTGTGTTTGTGCTTCTGTGTTCAAATTCCCCCTTTTTATGGGGATACCTTCATATTGAATTAGGGGCCCACCCACTCCAGTATGACCTCATCTTAACCAATTACATCTCCAACAACGCTGTTTACAAATAAGATCATGTTCTGAGGTTTGGGGGTTAAGATTTCAACATGAATTTTGAGGGGAACACAATTCAACCCATAGCCCAGTCCCTGACATGTTTGGGGGATTTGAGGGCTGAAGAGACCTGCCTTATTTTTCCCTTAGATGCTAAGACCTCAGAGTAGAAATGACCAGGTGGTGGATCCATACAGAGAAGCATCAGCTTACAGGGGCGAGAGCAGCAGAATGGTCCTGTGTGGCTGAGCTGGACCTGGAAGAGACATGGCCTTCCAGGGCCCATGATGTTTCTGAAACCCCATGATTGTGCTGGAGCCGCAGGCTGCATTCATGTACTGAGAAGATGCCCCCAGATTCAAACCAAGATCCAAACTAGAAGAGTCTTTTTGGACAGGAAGGAGAAAGAAGGGAGCTGCTGTCTGCATGGAGCATGGAGGAAGGAAAGTGACATCAGTTGTTGTCTGACTGTGGAGAACACTCAACCCTTCTCTCCTCCCTCCACAGGAGGAGTTGTGTCTGGAGTGTGAGCCTGAGGGAACCCAGCTCGGCTCGCTCCAGGCCAGATGGGAAGTGAAGCCCAGAACTGTTCATGCCATCAGCACTTAAGGAGAAAATACCCTAGGAGGGCAGGGGCAGCTGGGCCAACCTGAGACTCTGGGGTGTGGTGTTCTCAGACAACCCCAGAGGGAAAATGGGGACCTTCCCAGGTGGCTGTTTAGTGAAACAAATTGATCGGCCTATTCGCAAACAGTTCACTGCACGTTGGGGAAAAACAAATGCAAACTGTTTTCCTCTCCATTGCAGTTTATGGGTCGAAACTCTTTCATCGTAATGATGCCATGAGACACTAGAAGCCAGGTAGATCACTGAGTTTTTCAAATAAAAGCAGACTTTTCTAAACATTGGCAACGATTTCCTTCGTAAATAGGTTTAACCTTAGACCTTCTGTCATCATGCGTTTTTACACAGGAAATTAATTTTCTCCATCCTCTTGGTGTTTGAGGGGAGAGGGAAAAAGTTGAGTTGTCTCTGGGATTTCAAAAAGCTGCCATATAAACTTTAAAATTAAACAGACATTATGTGAATCGCATGTAAATTGGAGCCGTGGGAACCTGGGTTGTAAACTGAATGGGATGTTCTGAAGCAGGAGAAGTGGATATTTCGGCAATTACTGGGGGCTGTGCGGATCAAAAAAATACCAAATGGAGATGGATCTTTGTGTCTCAGCAAGAGTTAGAGAATATTCCAAGCCATAAATCCTTTCCAGGAGGTTCTAAACTTCCTGAGGGCAGAGGCCATGTCTTGCTCCACTTTATAGTCTCAGCACCTAGCAAGTGCCCGGCACACAGCAGACACCCAGACCATTTACTGAACTTGATCCTCTGGGAGCAAGTGCACAGTCATAGTAGGTAACATTTAAGTGCTGAGATCCTTGTAGCTGACCTCAGGTTCACTCTTTACTGTTTTAGTCTAGATTTTCCCAAAAGCAGAGCCTGAGGCAAGGACTTGGGTGTAGGTAGTATATTTCGGAGGTGATCCCAAGAAGCGGAAATGAGGGAGAGGTGACGAGATGGGAAAGGAGCAAAAGAAAACATTATAGAGAATTATCGAGGCCTCTGCTATAGGCAGCTGGGAGGATTTATTTTACAGGAACTCTTTTGAAAGGTACAGAATGCCCCCTAGGATTGTCCATCCCAAGGACGAAGGTTGGTCCAGCATCATCATGGGGTTTCAGGACACATCATGGGTCGTCTTTATCCAGTGTATCTGGTCCCTCATGTCTGCAGAAGTTTTCAAAGCAGAATGGCAGAAAGAGGCACCTACTATGCACTTGAAGGGGGACACTCTTATGATTTACCATGGAGGGGGGCCTGGAGTTGGAGGTGGGTCAAGAGGGTGTGATGTGGGACACCAAGGACAGTTTTTCCACCTACTGTAACAACTTACCTTCCTCCTCCTCTGAGTTATTTGATCTATCCCAGATGCTGTGTATGGATGCCGTTGAACACTTTTTAAATAGAAACAGATTTATCCTTTATTTGAAGTGATTAGCTTTGCTATTTAGAGTCACAGAGCAGGAGACTAAGGCTATCAGAAAATCTCTGGGCATGTTCAGTCTCCATAGTCCTTAGGTACCTGCCACACCCTTCATGGGGAGAGATTCCTGGAGGGCCTTTCCATCCCAAGTTGGGGCCACTTGACCTTGTCACTCTACCTTTCTCACCACTTCCTGCAGTAAGCTTTGGCCCTGCCACACCAATCTCTGTCTCTATCTTTGCTGATTCGAGTTATTCATCAATTCACTGAAAAGCTGTCTTTCTATTTTTATATCCCTTTCTAGCTGTTATGGGTTGAATTGTGTCTTGCCCCCTCTGCCTCGCAAATTCATGTTTTGAAGCCTAACCCCCAATACTTCAGAATGTGATTTTATTTGTAAATGGGGTTGTTGCAGATGTAATTAGTTAAGACGAGGTCATACTGGAGTAGGGTGGGCTCCTAATCCACTAGGAATGGTGTCCCTAGAAAGGGGGAAATGTGAACCCAGAGACAGACAGGTATAGAGGGAACACATGTGAAGAGGTGCAGGGAGAAGACAGCCGTCTACAAGGCAAGGAGAGAGGCCTGGAACAGATCCTTCCTCATATCCCTTAGAAAAACCAACCCTGCCAGCAACTTGATCTCGTACTTTATCCTCCAAAATTGTGAGACAATAAATTTCTGTGCTTTGGCTACCCAGTGAGTGGTACTTTGTTATGGCAGCCCTAGCAAGTGAATACATTTTCAGCTCAAAGCGTTCATCTCTTGGACTTCCCTGGTGGTCCAGTGGTTAAGACTCCATGCTTCCACTGCAGGGGGCAAGGGTTCGATCCATGGTCAGGGAACTAAGATCCCATATGCTGCGTGGTGCAACCAAAAAATAAAAACAAAAACGGAAGCGTCCATCTTCCATGAATTTCAGTGGATTATAAAGACCCCTGGACCAGGAGTTAGAAACTCTGGGTCTAGTCCTAATACCTATCACTAAGAAATTATATAAAGGTGAGTAAGTGTCGTAACCTCTTTGGGTCTCTTTATAGTGCAAAATGAGAATGATAATCATCCTGCCGCTGTTTCCTCCGAGCGGGGCTGTGAGGGTCAAATGGGTCCTCCCGTGTGTGAGAGAGGGTTTGTAACCCAGAAGGCAGTATGCTGATGCACGAAGGGAGTGTAAAAAAGAGGAGCGTGTTGCATCCTGGTCTGGGAGTCAGTGCGACCTCCGAACAGTTGTTTATCTCCTTTGAGACTCAGTCCTGTCTTCTGTAAACTGAGCTGATTTTAAGCACCCTCCCAGCTCTCAAGCTCCAGGATTACATGATAGTGTTATTAGTCATTTATTGAGTCAACAACATCAGTTGTCTGTTCCATGCCAGGCCCTGGACAAGGCACAAGGGAAACAAGTGTGAGTAACTTCAGCCCTGGTCTTCCAGGAGCTGTGTTCCTCCAGAATTTTCCATCTTGGTAAATCTTACAGTGGCTCTCTCCACCCTTTGATGACGTATTTTTGTCAGCCTTAGAAAAACAAAAGTTTGGAGAAAGATAAAGATGGGAGCAGGAAGGGATGGTTTTAGAAAGAGACTATTTCCAAAGCCATGTTGTTTCGTCAACAGTTAAGGAAGAGGTTGGCTGTGGATTCCCTTTACATAGGCCAACAGTGACATTAAAATTTCATCTTCCCAAATGTCCTAGTTTCGCCTGGCTTCATTTTGTTGGCGTACCTCTGGGTTTACTAACAGCATGCAGCTGTTTAAGGTGTGGGGAAAGCACATCCTTTCCCTGAATTATTCTTGATGACTAGTATTTGTGTTGTAAACTGTGTTACCATCTCCTCTTTAGTTTGTGTTTTATTTTTGTTGTATTGTGCCCCATGGACACTCCATTTACAACAGACATAAGCTGTCTGCCCTCATCTCATGTAGGCATACCTCTCTGTATGTCTGTCCTGTGTCCAAATCTCAGTGGCTGGACACTAGTCTGAGTCTAGACACTGGACTTGAGGTATTTAACAAAAATATTTTTAGAATGTCTGTATTTGGCTCTCTGAGTATAGCTGGGAATATAGCAGTGACAAGTAAAGGAAGCTATTGTGCTTGTTGGGGCTTCCATTCTGCTGGGAAATCAGTAGATAAAGAAACAAAGATATAAAAAAGAAAACCGAGATAAGTTCAGATTATGAGTGCCAGGGCAATGTGCTAGAGAATGACAGTGGTGGGCAGGGAACATAGAATGGTATGGGCAAAGAAGTCCTCTTTGAGAGGTAATATTTGAGCAGATACTTGAATGAGGAGGACGAGACATGAGGGAGATTTGGGGGGTGAAATGTCTTCCAAGCAGAGGTTATAAAATGTAAAGACCATGGGCTTCCCTGGTGGCGCAGTGGTTGAGAGTCCGCCTGCCGATGCAGGGGACACGGGTCCGTGCCCCGGTCCGGGAAGATCCCACATGCCGCGGAGCGGCTGGGCCCGTGAGCCATGGCCGCTGAGCCTGCGCGTCCGGAGCCTGTGCTCCGCAACGGGAGAGGCCACGACAGTGAGAGGCCTGCGTACCGCAAAAAAAAAAAAAAAAAAAGTAAAGACCTCAAGGAGGGGAATTTAGTGTGTTGAGGGAATCATAAGAGGGCGTGGATAGATTGTATAAGCAACTAGAATACTGATATTATTCCTGAGAGTGCCCCCCCCATTCGTCTGCTTCCCTTTTGTTTGAATGATTTCTTTGGACCAATTCTTCACCTTGCCTGGCTGTCTCTGTTTCGTAGATTTTCCACATTGTTTATAAACTTGGATCCGCAGAGAATTGCATTTATTAAGTCTGAAGCTAAGGGGAAATGTTTTTTGGGATCATTTTGCTTAGGTAAATGGGGGAAGGTTGAATGGAGTAGATGAAGGGAGCTAATATGTATCTCAGGCAGGAGTCATTTAATTATAAAAAAAGATGAGCCTATTTGAATTAGCCTGAGAAAGGGGGGATTGATTGTGAGAATGTAAGGGATGCTCATGGGACCCAGTGGCAGGGGTACAGCTGGGACTCATTGTCTTAGGCAGCTCCTGTCTCCCTTGCTCTCTTTTTGGGGTATTTCTCTCATGTCTACTTTTCTGCATGCCTGCTCCATTCTGCTTTCTGCAGCATCTTCCTCTGCAAGGTTCCTGCTTACTTTTCTCCCATAACTTTGGGCTGTACGTGACTTAGGGATGGTTTTGTGGTAGGCAGGCAGCTTGACCTTTCATGTCCAAGGCTATAGACTTTGTAGACAACTACGGATTCCTACAACAATGACTCTGCTTGCTTCAATCCATCTTTGGTCAGTTCAGATATAGCTGGTATGGGAAGTATTTTCTTGGTTCATAGAAGTGCCCCCCTTTGGTGGAACAGTTTCTCTAATGAAAAGGTATTGGTGGGGATAGAGTCAAGACCATCTTTAGAAATTACAGGTAGAATTTGCTTGGGATAGGAGGATTCACACCAAAGAAGGAAATGTGATCTGGAGAGAAAAGTAAAGCATAGAAGGAATAGATTAGGCATTGAAGGAAGAGATATGGTGGCCATAAAGACATAGGTTTAGATTTATCTGATATTTTTTATGACATACTCATGTGTGCACACACATACATACACTCCATCTCCTTCTACAAATGATGTGACACAGCTTACAGAAAACATTTTAAATTAAAATTCAGAGCTAGTTTAAGCTACTTCATTCTGCTTTATTGTCAACCTTCTTTCTATAAGTAGAGTATGCCTTAATTTTTACATATGATTCTTCCATAATCAAGATTTCATTGGTTAGGACTGCTGTGGTACACAACAAACCCCATTTAAAAAAAACTTGCCTTGGCACACAGAGAAACTAAATGTCCCAACCTTCTCTGCAGGTAGGTGGGTCCATGTAAGTAGGTTGTGGTCGATGGTGTATGAGCATAATTCCATCCCTGGCCCTTGAAATCTTCCCACCCAATCTCCATGCTCTGTCATTCTTCACTTGTCTACCACTTTGATCCAAGGATCAAGTAGAAAACCTCAAATCCCTAGAAGTTGGTTCAGCCACGGGATGGAAAAATCCTAGGTTCCTGAATGGTTCTGTGGAGCAGAGACCCTCTGTCTCAGAGACTCCCATTTAGATAATGACATAAATGACGAACAGATAATGCCACAGAGTTTTTAATGTTAATTATTATGCTGTCAGTTTTATCCTTGCCAGCGTTTTAGGCATATTCTCTTCTGGAGTTTCTGCCTTCTCATTTAATGTGTGGCAAAGATGGTATTGTATTTTAATATAAAACAAATAAATCCATAAGATAGAATGATAAGGTTATGGTAGAGTAAAAAGTAACAGCAAAGAGGATATATAAATTTGACACTAAAGAAATTCTTTTGAAAGTAAATTATCCAGTAATGTGCCTGGATATTTAATCTTCAGGGAGGGAATAGAATTCATTTAGTGATTTATTTTTTGACTACAGATGTTGTTTGCTTTACACAAGAATGTTTGAATTTCATCAGTCTTAAGTTCATCCAGAATGCCAGCTACAGAACACCCTTTTATTTGCTGCTGTAGTGCAGGAAGAAATGTTCTTAAGGGAAAGAAATCCTTTTCTCTTACAAACAATTAGCTTTTAGTAATGGAAAGGTAAATAGAAGCACAATTCATTAATGTTTAAATTTTTTTCCTTGCCACACATATAGCTGACATAATACAGATGATATATGCAACTACACACACACACACACACACACACACACACACACACACACACACACACACACACACACACACACCCCTATGCTAACACACCTCACATGTTAGTAATGGTGTATGATTTGTTTTATTTTGCTGCTTTGGAGTTTCTAACAGTCTTGTACTAACCTGTTTGTTTTGTTTTGTCGTTAATTCTGAGTTTGTAAGTTACAGCATTCTCTAAAAGTTGTAGAATTCTCTAAGAGTCAATGATTCTGGTCTCATCTCTGGCACTACTTGGTCTGTGACCCTAGAGGTTACCTCATCTCTTTGGATCTTTATTTAACTATAAGTTGAAATTGGACTAAGAAAATGGGCTTTGGAGTCAGATGGATCTGGGTGCCTTTGGGCAACTTCTTCAGCCTCTCAGATCCTCCATGGAGATGATACCTTCTCCCTCTCAAGGTCAAGGTGAGCATTAGTGGGCCATATCTCAAGGCCTGGTTCACAGCAGGTATTGGATTACTTGCTTCCCTTGCCTTGTCTTCTGGTTATTGGAGACCTCCACTTTGTCCTCAGAAGAGCAGCAAATATGGGAATCCACTTTTCCTTCTCTTGTTGGAGGTCAAGTTATTGTAGCTTCTACTAGGCTTCTGTCCGATTCTCTTGGTGATCAAAGAAAATATGCCTGGAAAAGGAGAGTGTTGGAGATGTCACCTGCCACACATACTCACTGTGAGCACCTATTCCAGGTGATACCCAGTCCTGTGCAAAAGCGCGCGCACACACACATACACAGTTTGAACGCAGTCTCTGTGGGATTCACTCAGCCCTTACCTGTGCCTTTCTCACTCTTGAATAATATCCATAGGTGATTGGAGGATGAGAGAAAAGGTGGGACAAGGAGCGGACGCCTTGTATTTGCTGCATGGTGCTCGGATACTGTCAGAGTCAATCTATAAGGAAGTCATCAAAGTGAAATGATCAAGAAATGTCTTTATAATCCACAGCTTATAATCTCTTTTTAGAATATTGGTCTTTCTCAGTAACTTTTAAAAGGTCATAAAAGCAAAACCACCACTGTCTCCTTTAGCAGAACTTTTGTTAGTGTGATTGAGCAGTGTCCCAAGTGACCTGTGAGCTGAGCAAGGTGAGAAATACTTTCCTGCATCATTTACCTTCTGGAAAAGGAGAAGGTGCAGACTGCCCAGTCACTGTCCTTACCATCGTCATATGAATAGAGAAACTAGTCTAGAAGCGGGAAACCTCATTCTTGTCCTGGCTCTACTGCTAACAAGCTTGTAGCCTTCAGCTAGTATTTTAATTTTCCAGGCCTCAGTTTCTGTATGTTTAAAATGAGGGAGTTGCACACCACCAGTCTTTAAGATCTTTAGTTCTAGTATTATATATGATTTGAGCATAGGATTTTTTGGAAGTATGTTCTAATATATGAGTCTCCAAATTCACTGATTTTCATGTTACCTCACTCCATACTTTTGCCTTTGTCTATACATTACCAAGACTAGACAATTATTTGCTCATTATTTTTATTTCAGTAACTGTTAAAACTTATTCTCCTTCTCAGCAGTAATATTCATGAACTTATAGACTTGATCACACACATACACACAGTCCGCAACTATTAACATTTTTTGTGTGTGTTCTTCTGTGAAATAACACATTTTGGGAAATGCTGTTACAGTAATTTTTGGAGAGAGATTAATATACAACTACTCAAAATTAAATTTTTCTATCCCGAATAGCTTATCTGATAGGAATCATAGGTTGATGTGCCAATATTTATGCTGGTCCATAGGCTTTTTCCCATTACCATCGCCCCCCAAATCTGAAGTGTATCATTGTTTTTGGTCTATCAAACTTTGAGAAATGGCAACTTTGCTCTTCCCAGTAACATCTGTTGATCTATACCTAGAATTCAGTGCAACAAATTGTTTTATGGATTGTAAGATCAGAAGAACAGAGAAAGGGGCAAAAGGAGGGTTAGAAAATTCATTCAGATCAACTTGTGGGTAATAGAACTTTGCTTTTTTTTTTTAACTAAGAAAGTATTGGATCCTATGACAAGACATCATGTACATCCTATCTCTTCCATATTTCTATATTTTGGCATTTGAGCTGAGTTGCTACACACCTCTGCTAAGCCCTCTTTTAGATATTTAAAATGTCTAATGTGCTTACATTTATTTAATTAATCTTCAAAGATGAATTCCTTGCATGTCTTGGTTTTGAAAGAGTTCCACAAGAATTGCAATTTATGAAACACACAGCAAGTTTAACCTAGCCTTCATTTTGCAATCACCTGATATCAATTAGCATTCCTCCAGTTTGGGGCTGATTTATGATGCCCTTGTAAGGCCCTGAAAATATGAAAGCAGAGAAGCAGTATTTCAAAATGCAGCATAAAATCAACAATAAAATGTATATTTATAACCTGAAAAGTATGATTTCATCTTGGAGAATTACCAACCCAATAGCAGTAATAAGCATGATTTTCACTGTACCATATTGTACTTATTAAGCACTTCAGGGGACTTGTAAATAAATCAAATTGTGGGATCAGTTTTGGATATCTGAACATATTTTTAAATATTGTAAAAATGTGGAAAAGTATCACAACTGGTTATCATTTGTTCCTGTTTTCCAAAAGGGTTTTAATCGTAAACTCATTCTTACATCCTCCTACAAGCTGGACTGAGGCTGGAATGGCCTGTAAAATGACATACTTTTAATAAATGCAGATTTAATATGGTCATGAGATAAGATTAGACCCTTCAAAAACCCCATTCATATACCACATATTCTGATTTATGCTTATAAAAGTCAGGGAGAGCTAGGTGGTTTAGAGGATGCAGTATTATCAGAGAATTTAGGGTGATATATATACCTGCTTTTGATTTAAAATTTTAATAAAAAAATTCAGTATGGGAAGTTAAGGCACTGAATTGAACTGCCTCAACTTGCTCTTGTTCGCATTATATTGGCCTCCACAAGTCAAGTCAATTCAATCTAACGAACATTTATTGACAGTGTATGATGTGTCAGACACTGTGATAGGTATGGGGGCTACAGTGTCAAGAGATTGTAGTCTGGGAGAGTTTTCCCTGGCATACCAATCATTGTGAGAGAGCTGAAGTTCCAGGCTGACCACAGAGCGTGGCCTTCCCCAGTTTGGTTAGCATTCTGAATTTAGATCAATGATCATGGAGTCCAATGGGACAGGGATGCATGGGTTGGCCTTGGTCTGTAGAGGTCAGTGTCCCCGGCGAGTCATTTTGGTGTTGCCCTAGGTTAAAATTCAAGTAGCAGCTGGGTTAACTAGGAGAGTCTGGCTCAAGTAGCCTCAGATAGATGGTTCATCTGATGAGAGGTATGGTGACAAACCACTTTTGTTTCTGATGTACACATAGCAGGGTGTGAAGTTCCCTCCAGGTTTCCCAAAGGAAATGATAAACCTAAAAGAACCCCAAAGAATTGGCAGGTGACTCCTCCAGTGTGGTGCTCCGGAGGGTGATGACATTGAATGTCAGCACTAAGATGGGTTCATCTCCAAGCTTCTCAGTTACTTGCTGATGTTGGGTCTCCAGTTCAATGATGGGAAAGGCCGTAGGCTTTGATTATCAGAATAGCATATTAGGAATCCAGGCTCTGCTCGGGCTAATCTGGCTCTGCCCTGTATCACTCCAATTTAGGAGATTCGAAGACTCTGTTTTATAAGCCCTTGGGTTCTTGGCTTCAAAATAGCTGACCCATAGCCTCTACAAGCCACTCTTAACATCACTTAGTGATGCAGTCATGGAAGTAGCTTTTATCCCATTCTTTTGTTTCTTCAGAGAAGGGGAAAAGTTCTGGGAGGTGATGGGGGAACAAAGGAAACCAAGTGAAAGTTCATGGAGGGTTTTTTTTCCCTAAGATTTATTTATTATTTATTTATTTAATTAATTTTGGGCTGCATCGGGTCTTTGTTGTGGCATGTGGGGTCTTTGTTGCGGCATGCGGGATCTTTCATTGGGGCTCACAGGCTTCTCTCTGGTTGTGGCGTGCAGGCTCCAGGGCACGTGGGCTCTGTAGTTGTGGTGCGTGGGTTCCAGAGCGTGTGGGCTCTGTAGTTTGCGGCAGGCAGGCTCTAGTTGAGGCGCACAAGCTCAGTGGTTGTGGCACATGGGTCTAGTTGTCCCACGGCATGTGGGATCTTAGTTCCCTGACCAGGGATCAAACCCGCGTCCCCTGCATTGCAAGGCGGATTCTTTACCACTGGACCACCAGGGAAGTCCCTTCATGGAGGTTATTTTAAATGTTTTCTATTTGTTTTCCAGTGGGTTGTGTTTTCAGTTCCTAATTTGCCTGGATACCTAATTCTGGTTCTCAGCAATGAAATGTTGTGATAGTTTTGGAAATAAATTAAAAAATCAAGTCACCTCTCACATTTAACTATTGTATTCTCCCTTGGTAACATACATGGTGGAATTATCTCGCCAGAGGGGTGCAGACCACAGACAGGAGCCACATTCCAACTGCACAGGCTAATAAAAGCAACCAATGGCACAGATAGTTTCAATAAGCCAGATACTTCAAATATCATTTGCATTTGTGAATAATAATGATGATAATGGCCATCATTTGTTCTGTACTTACTTTGTGGGGAAATGCTGCATTAGGTATTTTACATAATATCCTTATTTTGTTTAAGCCTCGCAGTATTCCTGTGAATTAGCTATTATTGCATCAGTATACTTGAAAGGTAACTGAAACTTAGAGAAGTTATCAAGTTGAAGCAAAGATCTAAATCTAGCCATTTTTCATTCCAGAGCCCATACATTTTTCTTATTACACTCTATTGATTACATTGGGAGGATATGTCAAGCTTTTCTGATGTAATTTTCATGTTCTATGAGATTGGAATTATGCTTCTTAGCAGAACCCCTTGATGGGCTATTTGAATCCTGGAAGAAGAGCCCTTCATGGAATGTTTTCCAAACTGAGGGTATTATAGACTGAATGCATCCCCTTAAGTTCATATATTGAAGTCCTAACTCCAATGGGATGGTATTTGGAGGTGGGGCCTTTGAGAGGTGATTAGGTTTAGATGGGGTCATAATGGTGAGGCCCCCAGGATGGAATTAGTGTCCTTATAAGAAGAGGAAGAGAGCCTGGAGGTCTCTCTCTGTCTCTGCCATGTGAGGACACAGAAAGAAGACAGTCACATACAAGCCAGGAAGGAGGCCCTTACTGGGGAGATGTACCAGCTGGCATCTTGCTCTTGGACTTCCCAACTTCTGGAATTGTGAGAAATAAATTACTGTTGTTTAAGCCACGCAGTTTATGGTAATTTGTTATGGCATCCTGAGCTAAGACAGTGGGTTTTAAGTGATTAAATCCTGAAATCAATTACTAGTATATTGTGACCAGTAGTTTTTTCAAAAGGAAATAGAGGAGAATAGAAAATATCAGAGTACATAGTAGTAACTATTGTTCCATGAAACTTTTGGGAATATATATATGTATATATATATACATATATATATATATTTTTTTCTCTCATACACACAAACATAATTTAATTTTGGTATATAGATGTATATGTATCACATATGTGTGTGAATATGTGCGTGTGTGTGTGTGTTCACAATAGAAAATGTATTTTTTTATTACGGATTTCAGTCAGGAAGTTTGAGAACCGGTGCCTTAAGATACAGTTAGGTTGAAGAAGTGGTCGGATTAAGAGAGAGCTAGCTCATTCTGTGTAAGAAATGAAAAGGTATTTGGGGACGTTTGTGGGGTTAAGCTAGGGAGAAGTGAGAAGGAATTTAAAAAAAGAAAAGCAAAGGGGTTCCAGAAGCATGGCAAGAGGCCCCTGAGTGGGGAAAAGAAGTGAGTACAATTTCCCATGAGAAAGAAGTGGTTGAGGTACTTTTAATAATAGGAATATCTAAATCTTAACGTTTACATTGTTTACTGTGCAGTTTTGCACTGCCCATTATTTTACCTTCACCCTCTCTCCTTTGCTGGAAATGTTCAGTAGAGTCTTTTAAGTACCCAACCTGGAGCCAGTGGTGAGGCCAGGTATAAAGTGAGGTATCTAGCAAAGCCCAGTACAGAATGAGAGAACTGAGCAGAAGCAGAAACTTGGGGCCTGAGGTGACTTGGGGTTAATGGGAGGAATGCTGGGTTTTCTACTGTAGGAATGAGGGTTGAAGTCAACTTTACTTACATCCAAAAGAATAATGTGCCTCTAGAAAGGTGGTGACTTGGAGACGTCTAAGAAGTTGACATTAGGATCCTGTGTGTTTCCCCCATCCACTCATGCCTCTTCTTCTCTCCTACCGTACCAGTGGGTATCAGAAGAGTAGGCAAGAAGGACGGGAGAATATAAGATCTGAAAGACAGATATAGTGACTCAGACTCAGTCTTGGACACTGAGAGCACAGTGTGTGTATATCTGCTTTTGCACAGGGCCAGTGGCTCACACGGTACCAAGAATTATAACAAATGTGATATGTGGTCTGTGGTATCTCCAACACAGTTCTTTTCTAGGGAGATTTGATTTTGATTGGGTGGCAGTTTGGAATAGTGAAAAAGCACATTGATCTGGCTTCCAGAGGTATGGATTCTCATCTGCTTTTATTGTGTTTCCTCTGTGAGTTTTTGAGCAACCTATCACTTAGGCTTTCTTCTTGTAAAAGGGAGAGGAGGAATGTCATTTTCCTCTGGTCTCTAGCAATTCTAATGTTTGTCCTAGACCAGTGGTGTTTGGTATGAGTCCTTGGAGGCTACATGGAGTCCCTTAAGCAGCTTTTAGATGGCCTGGGGGAAGGAGGATCTCTCCCCACCATCCCCGATAGCTTCACCAAGAGCAACCCTGCATTTCTGCTCTATGTATTGAGATTTTTTTTGGTAAAAAACAAACAAAAAACTAAAATGTGTGAAAAACTGCTGTACTAAACTATCCACAAGGATAGCTGTTTACCTTTCAATGACTAAAAGGGACTGAAATCTGGAATCAATAGGAAAAGAAGCCATTGAAAAATATTTTCCATGGAAAAGTTTCAAAGCAGCAAAAGGATATGAAAAAGACCTGACAGTCCTTTTTATGGCAGGTGGAGAGCAACATTATTAGTGGCCAATATGTTCCAAATGTTTGGACTATATATGATAGGCTATCTTTGCATCTTAAATTTTTAGTGGGTAACATCAATAAACTGTCTTGCTGCAATTAGGAGATGATGTAATAAATGAATATGGCAAATGGAACAACCAGCATTATGCTGGGACTGGTCTAACTGAACACACAGACTTGGCCCAGGTCTCACACAGATGAAAAACTCTGTGGCTGACTTGAGATGGGAGAACTTCCCACTCTGAAAGCCTGAAACTGGCCAGTTAACTCCAAACCCATGCTGCTGTTGAGTGGATTGCAGCTGACTTGAGAACCAGAAGGGAAGCGGTCAGTAAGTAAGTCATTAATACCACAGCCGCTAACATTTACTGAATACTTAACTATGCATCCAAATCTGGCCCAGGTGTTTTTCTTATAACCCATATTACAACTCTGTAAAGTAAGTAGTACAGAGAAAAGACTGAGGCTTAAATCATTTCCCCAAAGTTACTGTAGCTGGTGAGTGAATGCCCATTAATGGCTCCAACTTCCTTTCTTCCTTCATTATGCCTTGTGGCTGCTCATATCAAAAGACATCTTGAGCCTTATCCATTCTAAGCATTTTTGAGCCATGATCTGATAACTGGTCTTTAAATCTGAATTTATAATTTATTTGTTTATTCAACCAAAACTATTCATAGAGCATCCGTTATGTGAAAGGCATTATCTGTGGAACTTGGAGGATGAAAGACAATTTAAATATTCTGTTTTAACCATAAAAGCTTATAGTCTAGTAGAATAAATAAGCTTATGCACATAAATACTTATAATTCAAGAAAGCAACTGATGCGTGTCCTCTGAGGCGGGTGATAAAACTTGATCAGCAGAGAAGTCTGTGGAAGGAGGTGGCTTTGGTATTGACTCTTCAAGGGGGTTATGATTGGTACATGTATATTTGTGGTCAGTAAGGAACTCTGGGAAAAGGAGGTATATGAATAGAGGTATATGTTGCATGAATAATGGGGAGTAGACAGCGAAAAAACTATTGGCTGGAAAGTAAGGCATATGAAAGGGAGCAGTAGAAAATAAAGGTGGGAAGATAAATTGGATCAAGTTAGAACGTGTGTCGGGGGAGTCTTGACTCAAGCTAAGAAATGCGGACTTTATTCTCTGGGAATGGATGGAAAGCTGTCAAAAGTTCTCGAGCAGGAATGTGACATGGCAATGCCTCAGAAAGATGAACCAGGCTATAGTTCATATGATGGATGTGCAGAGACCGGAAGAGGGTAGACAACTTAGGAGGCTTTTGAAATAATCCAGGTCAGGGACATTGATTACCTTGAATGGGGAGGTGAGTGGGAAGAGAGAGGAGGAAACTCTGGGAAACATGAATATGGAAGTAGACGTAGATGGGCTGAGCCTTTGACTGAATAGGGAAGGGGGAAGAAAAGCAGATTTTGAGGGGAAGAGGATGAGTTTGGTTTGGGACAGGCTGAGTTGACCTGTAGGAGACAAGAGCAGATGATTACAAAGCAGGGGGACATGGAAGCATGAAGCTTGGTGCAGTGTAATGGACTGAAAAGGGTAACGCAGTTGAGAGGCAGCAATACAAGTGTCCAGATAGGCGCTAAACTGACTGTTCTATCTTGGTTCATCCTAATTTTCCCCACATCATTGTTGAATGCCCTTAAAGAGCATTGAGGCATTGCCCACTGGCACGTGGGATAGTCCAGATTTTGGTATTTTAAGACTGCATTAATACAAAGGATTTGGTTTTGGTTGAATGACTATTAGTATTCTTAAACATGGATGTATTTGTCAAACATCTGTTTTGTTTTAGAGAAAAATCTTTCCCACCGAAATGACTGATGGTTTTAACATCCTTGGGACACAGTTGTCTCTGTCAGCAGAGAGGAGAGGCATCAGCCTCCTGGCTTTGAAAACTGCCCAACAGTTTGGCATCAAGGAAATTTGTCTCGTCTTCTCCATGGAAACCACCGCAAGGGTGGAAACAATTGGTATCTTGTGGTAGGATTAGGTCTGGGGATAATGTATCTTCCATTTGGGTGTTTTTTTATGGTAGAATAGCTTTTATTGCTCCTAAGTAAAGTTTAACTTTGTGGCCTAATTTACAAGCATGAAACCACATGCTACTAAACACATATTTACTTTCCTGACTTTGTCCTTTCTTTGGCTTTTCTGGACCAGGTTTATTCACATTATTCAGTTTCTCTGCCTTACTGCCTTCTGGTGCTGACGGCAATGCTTCTGCTGGAGACTGGCTGGCGTTCTCCACCAGAGCACTGATTGACTTCCACATCATGCTTATGATCAGATGTGTTTTACAGCTGGAGATCCTGAGATGTAGTTCTGTTCTTTGATCAACGGCATGCATGATGATAACGACCAGGCCCTGGAAATAGACCTAGCTCTCTTAGTTTCAGTTATGGCATTTGACGTGGCTTGTTCTAGGAATCCCTACAGAAACAAAGTTCAGTAATTTGTGGGCCTTTAGCAGAATAAGTCAGTTCTTCTCTCATGTCTATCTTGGTGTTATCGTCCTCAGACTTTGTTGTTGGGTGTCATACCCAGCAACCAAGCAGCTGAAAACAAAGCCTTGTCAGGCTTCTCTGCCATTAAATGCATTCCCTAGATGGGCCCTTGTAATCAATCTGTGTCCCCATGATTGGCCAGTTGCTGCACCATAAAACCTTATCTTACTAGCTGGAAGGAAGTGTCATGAAAGTAAGGGAAAATCCTGAACCACATGGGACATGTCTGAGTATTCTGTAACCAATTATTTATTATTTATGCTCTTAGAAAGTATGGATGTATTAACTGGGAATCAGTTGTGGAATAAAGCAAATAGAATGAATGTGTTCTTTGTATGCCTTACGCTGGTTAAGTCTTACTTGTTGAGTTAGTTTTGTCAGAAACTGTTCATGACCCCAGAGATGTAACACTCAGAAACCAGTTGAATTTCTAACAATATGCGGTCAAATATGATCCTGTGGGGCCTGGAAGGTTAGAACAGAGGCTGGAGAGTAGGTGGGCGTAAGATGGGGACCAGACCAAGAGGAATAAGGGTAGTAGCCAAGGGAGTATGAATCAAGGGAAAGTGAGGACGTGCAGGCCCCCTTGAAGTAAAAGCAGACCTGTTTGTGGCATATGAAGAGAATTCTATCAGCTAATCAACACCAGTGTGGGTCCAAGAGGGATTACCTGTAGAATCCATGTAACAAAGTATAAATCTTGTTTATGTTTTCTGTACAATTTGTATTCCTGTTTTTCAGATGAGGAAACAGAGAATCAATAGGTCACATAGCTAGAAAATGATGGAGCCAGGTATTTTTGATTTCAGAGGTTATACTTTTTGTCTGCAGAAAAAATATTAGAAGCTATCTATCCGTCTATTTTAATGTTCTCTTAATTGGTTAGCTTCCCAAGGCAATAATCTATTCTTATCTATTCCTAATCTCTATTGTGTGGCCTTCCATGGCAATAAAGAATGAGGGTTTGTTTGGTTGAGTTACTTCATAAACTTAAAGACCACTGTGAAGTCATGCACTAGACTTCTTTTTCCAACTTAAAAATATGATTTTAAATTTGGGGGCTCAGAAGCCTTAGAAATTTCATTCTGGGATCTTCTAGCACCACTCCGGTAGATCTGGCCTTCAGTTCTGGTCCCCTGCAGTGCTGTGTGGCATAACTCCAAGGGGTACCATTTATGTCATCTATGTAAACACCCCCAATGCAGTTGATGCCCCTGGAGTTAAGTGATGTCAGGGTTCTGGTCCCACGTGGCCCCATTCTGTTCAACTACCTTCCTGATATCAAAGCTGCCATGTGTTCCACCCTCTCTCAGGAAGCACAGATTGGCTCATTAAGGTATGAGCATCAAGTGTGTATTGACCCGATTCTGCATGGCTCCCAAGGCATGGATGGTAGAGCTCTCTAGATTTTGAGGTGGATAACTGAGGGGCAGGTGAGGGGCCACCCAAAGGTGGGATCCGCTTTGGAGTCACAAAGAGGTCATACTTTCCCTATTGGTTCTACAGAATTTGCCACTGGTGGACATGTATGCTTGCGTGATTTGGTGGCCATTTCTTTCCAGTCTCAGAAATGGAGAATTGTAAGAGGGGGTTGAAGTGTACTAATATGACATCAGATATTTCCATTATTGACTGATATGTATGGAAGGGGGGCAGGGGCAGCAAATTTCCAGGGAACGTTTTGCATTTTAGTCTTACTACAATCAACAGATTCCTATAGGGCTATTGCAATTCTCTTCAACCTAACTTCCTCCTTCAGCCATTTTTGCATTACTTGTTGTGTGCAAAGAAGGTGCTCAGCTTCCTTGTCCTGTAGGAATTTAAAATCCACTTATCTGCCAATGGATGATATTTTTTCCCCCCGAGGAGGGATTTACTGAAATTCTGTTTATTTACACTGATAGTATACATGGATCTTTCTTCTCCTAAGGCTCTAGGACTTTGGGACTTCTCCTTTTCCTCTTACCAGCCAGGAGCTAGTCCAAAACACATCTTTTAACTACCCCCAGAACTCTATTAACTCTATCTCCTAATCTGTCAAATGCTCAGTAGTTGAGTGGACCTGGCTTGGTGCCCAGTCTGCTCTGGCAGAATTCTCTGGACAAGCTGAAGCAAAGTCTATGGTTTGCCTCTCCCGTTAAGAAGGATATCCCCACTGGAGTGCTGCATTTACAGCCTGTATAAGGATGCACAGGCATGTTGATGGCAGGCCTCGTGGTCCCAGCACCCAGTGCAGCCCTTGGCAGCATTTGTCTGTCTGGCTATGGATTGTTGTCTTTGGCAAACATCAGTATTAGATTTTGAAATCTCTTCTGGCTTCCTCTTCTCATCCAGGATGCCATTAACTATCCCCCTCTAGATAGATGTGTGTTCAAAGACATAAGCTAATATGAACTCAGCATATAAATTGTAGATACAGTTGATCTGAAATCTACATAACTTGAAAACTCAAAAATTGGAGAATTTTCTGCTCTTTCTCTCAGTCTCCGTCTCTCTTTTTTAATAGAAAAAAAAAAAGTGCACGCTGAGTTTTTGAGATGACCTTGGTGTCCCCCTCTCTCCACCATGGGTCTTTGACTTCTTTAATGATATAGGGCCAGAGGGTTCAAAGATATTTGGTGAAGTCATGGTAGGACCTTCTAGTAAGTCACGGGCTCACTGGCTTAGGGTATCTGCTGTGTTCTGCTTTCTGTACAGGACCCCATGTAATACCACCAAGGTTCTCCCTTGTGCCCTCACTTAACTTCACTGGTTTGGGAGCTCACCAAGCTCTGACTCTCTTCTGTTAAGTCTCTTACTTTTCATAGGCTTCCTATGTGATTATCTCTCCTTACCTCTGGAATCCTTGTTCCTTTTCCCATCCCTCCTCATACTTTAGGCGTGAATACTTACATTGTACTCTTTTGGACTCACAGTGCTACACACCTCTCATAACTCTGGAAAAAAATGGTGGTTATTGTGCTTGGAGTAATGTTTTGTCAGGAAACAGTAATATGTCATTTATTCATTCACTTGGCAGTTGTGAGGTTATTGAGTACCTTCTCTGTGCCCAAGAATGGCCTAGAGGTTGAGAGTACAGGGTTGAAAATCCAGACCAAACAGAATCTGTATAGTTTTGTTATTGGTCTTCAGGTGTGTATGTGTCTTATGTGTCAAATAAGCAGACTGGAGGGGAGAGGCTGCCTTCCACAGGCAGCTGAATTCACACAGTTACGGCTTTCTTCCCATCTCCTCTGGAGCTGCACAGCCTCACCGTGATCTTGAGAGACCAGCAAGACTTGGGATCCTGTCCAACCCAAGTGTAGCAGTGTATTTGCAGAATAACTGCTATCTGAAGTCACATGGGAGGACCAGTTTCCTGAGGAAGCGTATTCAGGGTGTCACATGTTTCCTAGGATGATCCAATGACAATTTCATGTAATTTTTTTTGGGGGGGAGGGAGGGTCAGCCCATTAAATAGGTAACTAAATATGATTTTATTTTAAAATCTTTTAAGTATTTTCATAAGTCAAAATGCATTCTTGTCAAACTAGGAATTCTGAATTTTGGTTGAGAAAAGGAAGCTGAGACATAGTGTAAATGTACGTTGATAGTTTTCAGTACTGTCTCAGCTCAGTTGACCTTTCCCTTGATCAGCAATTAAATTCTGACAGCAATTTCCAACTTAAAAAGTCTGCATGGCCGAGTACGCCACAAAGGAAGGTAGGGGAAGTTCCAGCCATGGGTTCATTTCTGTTAAATGGAGCATTTTTATGGATCTCATTAAAGATCATGTTTACAAAAAAAATTTTAGGGGGGATTATTTTGCCATAAAAAAAACTTGAAAGTAGTTCCGCCTTCCCTCTCCTACTCTGTATGAGCCTGAGCAAAACCAAATGTGGTGAGCTAGGGAAGCAAAAAGGGGGCTAGTTATGCTCTGGAGAGTCTTGATATTACCCAGACAGGTCTTACACATTTAGATCTCTGTCAGGGGTTGGGATGGAGCGGGTTGGAGCTTTTGTCCTGGTGACTGATGTGCTCGATTGACCAACAACATCCAACCAAATCAGGCCCAGGCTTGGCCATGGATTTCACTACCCCCTGCAGACTTATCCAGAGTCCTCCTAAATTGACTGGAAGCATAGAATTGCTGTCTTTTGTGAGGCCAATCTGCCTTTCCGCTGCACTCAGTGGCTCATCATTTTCCCTGCGAAAGGAGGAAAGTCCCGTTTCTTTTTTCTGCCCCTCAGGAAAGGCACAGCTTTTATTCTGTCTTCAGTTCCTTGCAGCAGCCAACTATGCAGGCTTAGAAAGAAAAATGAAACCGTAAAGGAGAGTGGAGTCTGCTGGAGTATTTATGCCCACATTTAATGCCTGCCTTGGGTTAGAATAAATCAAAAGACAAAGGTGTTTTATTTTCTGATAAAAATTTCTCTCTTACTTTCCTGGGCCGGGGGGGAAGGATGGTGGGATGGGGTAGGAATATCCAGCAGGAGTGTGTACAGTGTGGTTCAGAGCTTAATAAATATGAGACACAG
The DNA here is from genome assembly GCF_003031525.2 of Neophocaena asiaeorientalis asiaeorientalis. Taxonomy (NCBI): domain Eukaryota; kingdom Metazoa; phylum Chordata; class Mammalia; order Artiodactyla; family Phocoenidae; genus Neophocaena; species Neophocaena asiaeorientalis. Next base: position 2,124,701 of record NW_020185324.1, read on the forward strand.
TCTGGAAACAGAAGTTATACATCTCTCCTAGGCCTCTAACAGAATTTGTGAAACGTCAAACAGGCCTTGAAATATCCCAGATAGGACTCACATGAACTTCTGATGTAGGTTACTACCCGTGACTGAACCAGTGGTCAGTACCAGATGCTGTATGAACACTTCACGTGCATCTCATATAATCTTTACAACAATCCTATGGGGTAGATTTTGCATCATTGTAAGATGAAGAAAATGAAGTTCTGAGCAATCAAATAACTTGTCAGTATCACACAGCTGGTAAGTGACTGAGCTGGGATTGCTGCCTTCTTCAAAGCCTCTTGGTTTCCCCAGTGAGGATCTCATAATCCTATTGAAAGCAATGCCAAGATAATCTTGAGTAGACTGGATACAAGCATCCAGCTACACATCCCTAAAACCAAATGATGCTTAGCATTGGTGAGTAGAATGCCTCCAACAGTGGGCTGGAGGAAGCAAGGAATATATATGTGAGGACGGTTTATGATAGAATTAAAAAATAGGCAGGGCTTGGGAAGAGGGTCTTGCTTAGTGTCCCTTCATACCTGTGGTCCCAGGCTTCTTTTGAAGAGGAGAGCAGCTAGTTTTCATTTTCCTGAAACCTCAAGGTCCTAGGGAGGCAGGGGTCTGACAATACAGTGGTTCGCGTGTGAAATGCTGAGACTCAGGTGTGTGTAAGGTGTGTGTTGTGTGGGCAAGGGCACTAATGCTGGTTGGAATCCTTTCCCTCCAGAGCACCCAGCAAACCTCAGAGAAGAAGGCTTCTTGGCCAAAATCTTTCTCTAAGGAGGGAGAGAGATCAGTAGCCAGCAGTAGACGATGCCAAGATACAGGTTGGGAAACCCAGCTTCATATGCTCACTGATTTTGCAAACCCGGAAAGTGATGTCATGTATGATATGGATCAGCAAACAGACAAAGAGTGAACTCTGGGAATAACCACAAGACCTAGGCAAAGGCTGAGGGTATTCGAGAAATTACTTTGAATCAAGTGTCAGAGTTAGACTTGAAAGAGTAGGCTGTTCAGCAGTGAACTATGTGCTCAATTTGAGTGAGGGTCTCTGCTTTTTTGCTTTTCAAAATGTGGTTCATGTTGTTGGCATCGACGGGAAGCTTCTTGGAAAGGCAGAATTTCAGGTCCCACCCCAGATTTACTGAAGTAGGGTCTGCATTTTCAAAAGACCCCCAGGGTGGTTTGTATGCACAATGAAGTTTGAGAACCACTGTGCTAAAACATGCTAGATATAGTACAGGGTATCAGGTACTGGTCAGTGATCTCAGTCTTGCCTACACATTCGAATCACTTGGGCAGCCCCACCCCAGACCAATTAAATCAGATTCTTTTGGAGTAGGGCCCAAGTATTGACATTTAAAAAAAGTTCCGTAACATACAGCTAGATGGTGGGTGCCCCATATGAAAATAGGAATGTTGCTTTACTGATTGGAGTTCTGAAAGAATTGGCCTCTGGTGTGGTGCTACTTAACGTGTTTGTCAGTGATGTAGAAAGGTATAAGATATACTGATTCCATCTGCCCATGATCGGGAATTGCGGAAGACTGCAAGCTAACATCCTGAAACCCATCAGGACTAAAACGTTCAGTGACTGTGACAAGAGGGAAGAAAGTGTGGACAAGTATAAGAGTCCTGCTACGTCTCAGAGGGCCTCCATCCTCCCACATCAGAAAAGTATCCAAAGGTTAGAGTGAATTGCAAGTGAGTGATGATTCGGCAATGGAGGGAGGGGCGTGATTTAAAAGGCAGAGAAAAATCAGAACATGTGAAATGCAGGGAGCAAGAAACCGTGATGTAAACTTCCCCGGTACTTGATGTGGTTAGGACCTTGTATAATATTGTCCAAGTTAGGATGCTAGCACTGAAGTGCAACTATGATGAACTTTGGATACTTTCAGAGATACTAAGGCCTGAAGTAAAGTAAAAAAGGTTGATGTTATTTAGTACGTTGAATAAAAGACTAAGGGGAAAACAACATTTTTTAAATATAAAATAGTGCTTTTGTTTGAAAGATGGTGATTAGCCGAGCTCTTTTACCAGAAGGAGATTAGAATGGAGAATAGATACTAGGAAGAACTTGGTGATGTAAAATGTGAGGAGACTGTAAAAAAGGGTATGAGGAAAAGAAACTTTTATGTGCTAATGTTGCTTTGGGGCCTGAGAGGCAAAAATGGATCTTAATGATATACCTGGAGAGTGAGGACGCTACCAAAGGGTAAATAAGAGGTTCCTGCTCTCTCCGTATTGGGAGTAAGATAATTGTCCTGGAATTCTGCAAATTGACATTGACGAAGTGGGTGTTTCTTGAGTTTGCTTAAACACCCTGAACCAACTTTGTTTGTACACATCCAGTCTTAGCTGTCTAGGATTATAGGAAACCTTATTTATTCTGAGAAAGGGCATCTACAAATTACCACAACAAATTATCAGACTTGATGGAAAACATATAAGCATTATCTTTAAGATTGTGAACAAGACAAGGGTGCCCTCTATCACCATTTTTATTCAACATTATTTTAGAGTTCCCAACCAACATGTAAGGTAAGAGAAATTAAATATATGTAAACACTAGAAGGGAAGAGACAAAGCTACAGTTCACAGATAATATGGATAACTAGGGTTTATTAGAAAACCCCAACGAATCTATAAATAATTGGAATTACTCAGAACTTGGTGATGTTGCTGGATATAAAAAAATTAATTTAGTAAAACCAATCATTTCTACACACCAACTACAATTGAAAATTAGTTGTAAAAGGATAGCATTTACAAGAGCATCAAAAAAATCTTAAATACCAGAGTTTCATTTCCAGTAATGGCTGACTAGAATATTTTAAACCAATCCTCAGAGAAAAGCTGGACAAAATACAAAAATAAATGTTTGAAGGTGCAGAGAGCTATGTAGGCAGTGATAATTTTCAGATTCAAGATCTGGAGTAAGAGGGAAGCCTCAGGAAAAGTGAATTCAGCATTTGGGGGTTGCTTTTCATTTTGAGGCAACCACAGATTCTGAAAACAAAAGCAATAGCTGAGAGATCCAGAAGCTGACCAGAGCTGTTAGCAGTTTTACAGAGCTGGAGGAATGAAAAGTAGAGTTCAGGGCCCATCAAGAAGAGGCTGCCTTGTTAAACATCCCAAGCTTTTTTTTTTTTTTTTTTTTTTCCCTTTTTTGCGGTACACGGGCCTCTCACTGTTGTGGCCTCTCCCGTTGCGGAGCACAGGCTCCGGACGCGCAGGCTCAGCGGCCATGGCTCACGGGCCCAGCCGCTCCGCGGCATGTGGGATCTTCCCGGGCAGGGGCACGAACCCGTGTCCCCTGCATCGGCAGGCGGACTCTCAACCACTGCGCCACCAGGGAAGCCCCAACATCCCAAGCTTTTTGTTAGGACCCTACAAAGCTACACTCTAGGAGTAAAAGTGAACCAGAGCTAGACAAGTCCAAATAGGACTGAAGCTCAAATCAGCTTAATCCTGATTCGACCTTAACTGTATGTAAAATTAACTGCAAATTAAATCCTCTCTGGAGGATAATAATATCCAGAGCAGCGTATTACCTCGACAGTTTTTCCTAAAAAATGTCCTCCATGCTATCAAAAATAATTGGATATATAAAAAGACAAGACTTGACTGAAAAATAAGATAAAAAATTATAATAAGGACAGACCCTAAAGGGAGGTCCAGATATTTAAGTTATCAAATATAGACTTTAAAATAACTATGATTAGTACATTAAAATAGTTAAAAGAAAACATAGAGACTGTTGGCAAGAATGAGAAACTTAAAAAATATCAAATGGATATTATAAATGGAAAAGTGAAGTACTAAAGTTAAGGACTCAATGGGTGGATTTAACTTCAGATTAGACACATCAAACAAGAGAAAGAAAGTGGTAGATCAGAAAAAAATACCCATATTGAAGGATGAAATGGAAGCAGATGTACAATTTTAGAAGAACATAAGGTATATATATGTGACAGAGTGAAAATGTCCAAGAAGAGTTGACGAGAGAAAGTGACAGAAGCAGTAGTTGGTGAAGGGTAGTGGCTGAGAATTTTCCAAAACAGACCAAAGACTTCAAGCCACAGGCTCAAGAAATGCTATAATTTTTCCGAAACGGACAAATAAGCAGATCTGGGCACATTATTTCCTCCTGTCTCCTTGCTTCTGGTGTTTCTTTTAGATCAGCTGTCAGTCTTCCTATTGCTCCTGTGAAGGTCCTACATTTCTTTTTCTCTGACTTGCTCTACCCAATAGATGGTTATTGGCAGAGGGATAGAAAATGGACCACTTGAATAGGATAGAGAGACCAGAAATGGACCCATGAATATAAGGATATCTGTTATAATTATTTGGGAGAGTGGAAGAAAAAGGATGTATTTTTAATACACGATGCTGAGATAATTGATTATACATTTGGAAGATACATGAAATTTGATTCCTACCTAACATGATACTCAAAAATTAATTTCAGGTACACTAAATAGACCCTAAAAGGCAAGACTATTTGAAATTAATGTAGGAGAATGTCATTGTGACATTAGGGTAGAGGATTACTTAAATAAGACACAAAAGAATAACTCTAAAGGGAAATACTGATTATAATAGTTTATAATAAAATTAAAAAGTCCTTCTTTGAGATATTACAAATTGTGTGAATACATTATTCAGAATATATGAACTCCAACTAATGAATAAGAAAGAGAAATAACCTAATTGGAAAATGGACAGATGAAATAAATAGTAATTTTACAAAATCAGTTTCACATGACTGATGGATAAATGGTCAATTTTATTACAGTCAGGGAAATGCAAATTGAAATTGCAATGAGCTACCATTTCATAATCAGCTGTTGAACAATACCAAGTGTTAACTAGGATATGGAGGTATAGGAATTCTCATCACTGCTGTTAGGAGTAGAAATGGGTATATCCATTTTGGAAATGTGTTTGGCAGTGTTGAGCCATGAGCATGCCCTGTGATCTATGAATTACATGACCAGGTATATACCTTAGAGAAAATCCTGCATATGTGCACCAGGAGGCATATACAGAAATTTTCATAATGGTGTTTTTTATGGGCAGAGGTAGTATAACATATATGTTTATATACGTTAAACACATAAATAAAATATAGATTAATATAAAAATAACCTACTGGTTTATTGTGATGGGTGATGGTTAATCTTAATGTGTCAACTTGACTGTACCATGGGGTGCCCAGATTGAACATTTTTTCTAGGTGTTTCTGTGAGAGTGTTTCTGGATGAGTTTACCATTTTCATTGGTGGACTCAGTAGATTATACTCCCCAGTGTGGATGGGCATTATCCAATCTATTGAAGGCCTAAATAGAACAAAAGGCAGAGGAAGGACGAATTCACCACTTTTGCTCCCTGCTTGCCTGTTTGAGCTGGGGCATCTGTCTTCTGCCTTTGGACTGGGGCTTACACCATCAGCTCCCCTGGTTCTCAGGCCTTCAAACTTGGGCTGGAATTATACTTCCAGCTTCCCTGCATCTCTGGCTTGCAGAGGGCAGGTCATGGAACTGTTCAGCCTCCACAATAGTATGAGCCAATTTCCACGTGTGCGTGTGTGTGTGTGTATAACAGTAATAATCTATTTATAACAGAGCCGATAGGATATATTTTGGTTCTGTTTTTCTGGAAAACCCCAATGGATTTATCAAAAGAAAGACACATACAGTGGAACACTATACAGCAGTGAATATGAAAAAATTTACGTGCACCAACAGTGATCAATCTCACAAATACAGTATTGAATTAAAAAGAGCAAGTCAGGGCTTCCCTGGTGGCGCAGTGGTTGAGAGTCCGCCTGCTGATGCAGGGGACACGGGTTCGTGCCCCGGTCCGGGAAGATCCCACATGCCGCAGAGCGGCTGGGCCCGTGAACCATGGCCGCTGAGCGTGCGCATCTGGAGCCTGTGCTCCGCATCGGGTGAGGCCACAACAGTGAGAGGCCCGCGTACCGAAAAAAAAAAAAAAAAACAAGTCATAAAAGAATAATATATTGGTTTAACTCCATGATTGTAAACTTCAAATATAGACATTAAACTATATAGTGTTTCAGGAAAGCTATCAATACATAGGCAGTAAACACTATAAATTACCAACACAGTTACCTCTAACGAGGAAGGAATGGGCTCTAATCCATGATGTATATAAGTGGCTTCTGGGGTGTGGTGGTATTTTGTTTCTTGAAACCGATGGTGGGTGTTAATTAAAGAAAAATACCACATCAACTTCTCTCCCCTGTGTGGGGCTGGATGGCGTTGCCCGGTGCGTCTGTAGTCACCACATCCTGGCGAAGGATGTGCATTGTGAGTGAGCTAAGTACATGAAGCCAATTTTGGCCAAATCTCCATTTGCAGATCTCCTTTTCGAAACTGTCAACTCATATTCATTTGTAAGCAAACCTAACCCATCATGTTTCAAATCATCTGTGATCAGATTGTCAAAATATGGTTTTTGGTACAGCTACTTGTTTTCACAAGGTCTTTGGAGACTATTTGTGACACTGTTTAAAATTGTTCTCCTTCTGTCCTGCCTTACAAATTCTGAAACGTTTGGGCTGATTCAGTTCTTCTAAGCTGAAGGCCTCCATGCAAGGTCAAGTTAAGGTTTTCTCTCTATTTTGATTCCATGAACATTAAGGTTTCACCCTCCCACACTGCTGTATTGTTGTTCTCCCTAGTCCAGGGGAGGAGCTTTCCGTTTGGCTGTAGAAGCCCAGGTCACCTTCAACCCAGAGCTTTGGAGAACTTTCCTTGAAGGAACAGCTTGGTATCACAGAGTGGCTTTCAGTTCAAAGGTGACACTGTATTCCTGATCTTTCTCCTGCATCATCCTTTGTTTGTACAGGCTACTGGTGGAGAGCAGGAGGGGTGTATGCGTGATTCCATGGGGGAGGCTGGATTCTCACAATGACTCAGTTCTCCTTAGCATTTGTTTACGCCTGCGTACTCCCAATCTTTAATCCTTACAAACCTTTCCCCACCTTAGTAAAATATAGTGGATTTCAGCCTTTCTCTTGCTCCTGGTGCTTTGCAGCTGGGATGTACCTTAAACAAAATATGCCCCCCTCACCAGTCTGGCGAGAAGAGATGGTGGAATTACAGGGCCCTTGGGTGAGGGGAGGGTGAGGGTGAGGAGTGGAAGGAGGGAGGTTTGTTTGTGTTTCTCAAAGAGCTGCATGTGATACCAGGCTGCCTGCCTTTGCTGGTTTGAAGTCCCTGGCAATAGCCTTTGCTTATTTCCTTGTGAGTATTCATGCATTATCATGAGGTCTTAATTATTAAGCTGGCATAGTGGCTGCTCAGTTTTCCAGTAAGGAAGCAGACATTGCCTCATGGCCTTAGGCACTTCTGGGGGTAAAAGAATGTAAACTGCTAAAGCCCTGCCCCTTCATGTCCCCACCTCCGACTCCATTATGGGCTGAAAATAGGAACTAAAAAACAACTAAAACACTCTGAATTGTTACAAAAGGAGAGCGCAGCCCCAGCTGACAGTGATGCGGGCTTTATGGGAGGAGAAGGTCTGCATGAGGAAAGAGAGAAAAGAAAGAGGGGACACTCAAGTGAGCCAGGGGAACAGTATATGTGGCTTTTTGAGGCTTTGTGCTAGTATATACTTCTGGATTCACTTGGGTCTCTTTATTGACTTCGACTGTGTGTAGAAGATCCTGTCTAAGTACGTATCAAGTACTTTAACCCCTCTCTGATTGGAAATGTGTGAATGCATCAGTATAGAGGGGTGTGTATATTTGGCCGGGGTGGGAGAGCAGTAATTCAACAGTCCAGCAACAGAATGCAAGGGAGTGGGATGGAGTGGAGCGTGGGCCGCTGAAAAGCTGTCACCCCAGGCCGAGCCCTGGGTGCCTCCTCTCTCCCCCTGCCCAAGGGGCTTCTTTGCCAGGACCTCCAGAGGGGGGTCCAGAGGGTGGAGAGCCTGTGACAGCTAAATCACTGGATGCCTGCCTACCGGGGAAGACCCTAATGTTGGCCTGGGCCCGCTTCTGTTTTATAGCCTGATAGATTTGGGCTCTCCCTTTCCCTCTTCAGAGGCCTACAATCTGCACCAAATGTTTCACATTACTCAGTGTGAAAAACCTCCTATTCTTTCAGATTTTTTACAAGTTCATACATCCGTGGAAACCCGATATTCCATATTTCATTCTGCTTCGTGGATGTCATTGTGAGGGATGCGGGTTCACATGCAACAGGCCTCTTTTGGCTTTGATCAGCTTGACCGCAACTAATTGTAAATGGAGAACAAATGAAAGAAATATTTACAAATTTCATGGGAATTCAGGCAGGGCCTAAGCCTTCCCTAATGCTTCCATTCACAGTAAATGTTTATGGAATACTTTGACTCTACTGTGTACTTCAGTATTTATATAGTATTAGGTTTTAGCTTGTTCTGGAGGGATCCAAAGAGTTAGTAAACCGACCTTCCCCTTCTCCCTGCTTTACCCCCTTCCCTTCTGCAAACTTCCATTCTTTTGCATCGCAAAATCTGCTGCTGCCTAAGGAAAACCAACTCAGATTCCAAAGCTACAGCTGTAAGAAGGGGTAGGAGAGAAAGGGGGGGGAGAGAGAGACAGAGAGCAGGGGGAGAAAAAGGACCGTAAAATTTAAAACAAATTTTGAGTTGTACAGTCGAGTTGGGAAAAGTCAAATGAAATGGTTTGAGATTTGTTCAAAATAAAGTTATAAATTTTTGGAGCCAGGTTAAGCAGCTGTTGGGTCAGGCAGGCTAAGGCCTAAAAGGCAGCACCGACTAAGAGCTGAATATTGTGCAATCAATCAGCAGTTGCCTGGATACAAAGAAACATCCATAGCCCTGTAAGAGGATTTCTGATTTAGGACTTTCCATTTCTAAGCCTACTTTTCCAGAAGAATTTTTGTTCACTCAGGAAGCAAAATAACCTTTGTGATTTCTCCCTGGAGGTAATAGAGACGGGTCACGCTTATGGCTAGGAAGGGGTTGGCCGACCACCCCCCTCCAGCTTCCCCGCCTCATGGCATAAGCTGGAAGTCCTATCAGACCCTAGCTTCTTCCAACTGCTGTCATGAGCTGCTGACACTTCCCAGGGCAGCTTAGACAAGTGATGGTCCAGATACTGAAGATCAGATGGGAGGTGACTTCTTTCCAGAGAGTCCTTTGGTTACCACCTTGGACGGCAAGTGCTTCTGAGGTTGGCCAGTCAGTGCTCCAACAAGTGCTCTTTTAACCAGGAGTATTTCACATCTGTACCTGCTGTACCCTAGGCCCGTTCCACGCTAGGAGTTGGAAAAGGCTAGATTCTGTTGTTTGTGGACCCTGGCTTAACCTGCTGTTCTCCACCTTCCCACCCAGGCGTGAAAGACATGATTTAGGGATCACACAAAGGAGAGGGTGAATGGCCGCAACAACCCCGAAACAACCCGAAAGTCTAATGAGAGAGGTGTTTGCAAAGGAGGTGGTCGTAAGACAGGATAGACGGCTTGCGATAGAGGAGAGGTGGCAGAGAAGAGGGATGGGGCGTTGGAGAAGGAGGTCAACTCCAAAGCTAAGAAAAAGTGGGGATGGGACCCCAGAAAAGAGTGTTCAGAGCATTTTATTACACATTTGCTATAGAAAATAATATTTTAACTTTTACTCATTGTTCTCCTTCCAGTGCTCTCCTCTTGCCTCTGGAGCTGCACTTCTCATTCCCAGGAGTCCTCCTTTAAAAAGATGTGTTTTTCAAACAATAGCTTCCAATCACAGTGTGCTCTTACAGCCCCCCTGCATCGGCAGGCGGACTCTCAACCACTGAGCCACCAGGGAAGCCCATAGCGTGCTTACTTTTAAATGTAAGTGAACAATAGTAACAAACAGTTTTCATTTTTAAAGATTATTTGCAAAAAGCTAAATGGACAGAGCTGGAATGGTGGGGTTTCTTAGCCGCACAGCAGAGCACAGAGCTGGCTGGAAGTGAACCAACTGACCACATGCAAACAGCTTGACCTTGCATGTAGTCAGTTAGTGGGGGACATTGGTCTTGGTGGGTAAGGTACTGCTCTGTAGCCTCAAAGGGCAAGATAGTATGGTGTTTAAGGACTTTAATTTTGGAACCAGACTAGCAAGGTCAAATCTTGTCTCTGCCGCTAATAAGCTGTGTGATGGGCAAGTTTCTCAACTGCTGTCTACCTCAGATTCCTCATCTAGAAAATGGGGCAAATAATAGTGCCTATGTCATAGCATTGTTCTGAGAACTGAATGAGTCAATGTACATAAGATGTTTAGAGTAGCACCTAGCACATAATACATGGTGCATCAATATTGGCTGTTTTATTATCTCAGGAGGCAAGAGGTATTTTCTTTATCAGAGAATTAAATTCTCACTGCCATCTTAGCAACAGAAGTGTTTATGCAACTTAGATTTCTTTGCTCTTTTAGAAAGATACTCTACTTTAGGGCCTTTCTGGGACTAACAGTCTTATCAATTTACGTTTAGTACTCAGGAGTGACTGCTGTGTTTTCATGTTTTAGTTATTTCTTATGGGTTTTTATTCAATACTATATGTATTTTAAATCATATATGTATTTTTAAAATGTATCTTCCCCTTAAGAATCGAGAGGAGAAAATCCACCTGCAGTGCATTTGTGGAAGAATGCTCAATTAGAAAGATCTTTAAACTTGCCCTTAGCGCCTTAGACCAGTTTTCTTCAGTGTGCCTTAAGCAAGAAAATGGTCGTTTTTCCTAATCATCTGTTTTAAAGATGGTGATTATAATCTTTCAATGGTCAGATAGTGAATGAATTGTTCAGAAATGAAATTAGAGTGTGTGTTAATCAGTATTAATGAACGGGAGCAGAAGGAGGGAGGTGGTGGACAGCTGTAAAGAAGTGTTGTCTACCTTTCCTATCAAGGACTTGTCTGGACGTCCACGAACAAGGGACAGAAGACATTTATTCTACCTGAAATTTGAGCTATGAAAATTGTCCTGTGTCTAAACATTCTTAATGCCTCCAGCATTTTTTCTAAACTGCAGTTTAAAGAAGAACAAGAAAGCAAGTAGTTTGCAAATGGTGCCTCTGAACAAATGGCCAACATTCCAGATGGGGTTTTGTGGGGCTCCACCCACATTAAGCTGACCGAAATGGGGGTGACCCAAGGACAGTAGATCCTTTTGTTGTATTGTTTTGATGCAGAGCAAATGACATTCCTCAGGCCCCTTTTCATGTAGCAGTCCACCACAAAATACGTTGCTACTCTTCTTACCTGTGGGACTGGCTTGTATCAACTCCAGCACTTTTAGGCTTATCTGATGGCAAATGAAAACTGATACTGGTGGGCAGCGTTATGACTACTTGCTTACTGGACAACCATTCACCTCTGTTTCCAAGTCCTTTGAGCAGTTTCAGTTTAACCCTGAAAAATTGTTTACGAGCAATGATATATACCCATATATCCAAGAATATATTTATACAGGAAAAATAGGCACCTATGTTCTCTTCATATGATATATATTACACATTCATGCTGGGATTAGACATTGTATCATGATGATGGGTGCATATGGGTTTGTTTGTACACCTGTTTATGTGGTGTGATGTGACTCTGTTTGTATAGGTGCATGTCTATGTGGGTATAGATACATGCAGACACTCTGAAAACAGTGCTTCTGTGGCTATAGAGTGAACAAAGCCCCAAACCCATTGATTATGTGAATATTGCTCATATAATACACAAATCCTAAAGCACTGCTAAATGTCAGAATTGTGGGAAAAGGGAGATGGTCTTAGAATGTCTTCTATAGCATTCCGTGCGACATTGTGATTTAATTGTCCTGGAATGTAGCACAAGAGGTTTGCACTTCTTACCCGCTTGAGCACTGAGAAAATTATAGGCTCAACCAAATGACAGTGAAACAAAATCTGTTGAAAATGAACAATCTATTTTATGAATTATGCCACAATATATTCAATAATTAATACATGCTAATACACGCATTCATTATATTCAACTTTTCAACTGCAAATATTTTCTAGAATGCCTTTATGTAGTTACATCCACTGTCTGTGGAAACTGAATTTTAGCTTTAGCCTTGGGTAAATTTCAAACAATGACAGTTCACTAGAAGTGACTCCAGATGCCATTGAACATAGAAATTGAAAACTGGCAGCTAGCATGCCAGATTTTGCCAACAATTGGGTTTTGTTTGGCCGCTTGGTATCTGTATGTGTGTGTGTGTGTGTGTGTGTGTGTGTGTGTGTGTAAACATTTTTTCGAGGTATAATTGTGACACAATAAACTGCACGTATTTAAAGTATACAATTTGATATTTCACAGGTATATACCTGTGAAACCATCTTTACAATCAAGATAATTAACATATTCTTCACCACGGAAAGTTTTCTCATTGCCCTTTGTAATCCCTCCTTCCTGTCCTTAGCCCCTGCAGGCAATCACTGATCTACTTTCTGTCACTATAGATTAGTATGAGTTTTCTGAACTACGAATTTCTGAATGGAATCATACTGTATGTACTCCTTTTATGTCTGGCTTCTTTCACTCAGCATAATTATTTTGAGATTCATCCAAAAATCAAAATAATTACAAAGGTTTTCTCCGATGTTTACTTGTAGAAGTTTTATAATTTAGGTTTTACATTAGGGTCTACGTCTATGTTAAGTCAATTTTTGAACATGATCTATGTTCTGTATCTATGGTTCCATAGATGGAAGTTCATTTTTTTTTCATATGAATACTGAATTATCCCAGCACATACTGTTTGTTGGAAAGACTATTCTTTATTCACTGCATTGCTGTGACACTCTCAAGCTGGGGCAGTTGTAGGGCTTACCTCATTTTCCATTTCTCAGAGGTCAGTGTCCCTCATTGACTGATGTCCAGTGTCCATTGTTTCATATATTTAGTCTATTTTTGTTTATTTCAAGTGGGAAGGTAAGTTTGATCCCTGCTCCTCCATCTTGGTGAGAAGTAGAAGTCCCATGCTTAGAGTATTTTTGAAATTTTAAAATGTGTTTCCAATAGATAAAAATTAGGAAATACCGTATTCAATCTAGATTTCTGGCTTCTCATGGAAAATCTGCAGATTCGGCAAAATGAGATACCCACTCCACGTGGCATCAGTCGATTGCACAGTTCCCTCTTTCTTTGTGGCAGGAGCTTCCTAGCTTCTCGCAGTCCCCATCTTGCTTGCTTCACTCACTTCTTTTTTTTTTTTTTTGCGGTACGCGGGCCTCTCACTGTTGTGGCCTCTCCCGTTGCGGAGCACAGGCTCTGGACGTGCAGGCCCAGCGGCCAAGGCTCACGGGCCTAGTTGCTCCGCAGCATGTGGGATCTTCGCGGACCGGGGTACGAACCCGTGTCCCCTGCATCGGCAGGCAGACTCTCAACCACTGCGCCACCAGGGAAGCCCTTGCTTCACTCATTTAACTTACCTACTCGACCCCCTTAGGCCTGATCAGTCCAAGTCTTTCATTTCATTCAGGAGGAAAGGGAGAGAGGCAAAGTGAGATGGTATTAGAATCTGGGTTACCTGGCTCCAAATCCAATGATATTTCCACTGAGACTGAACAGTCATATTGTATTACTGGTATGGAGATAAGCAAACTGAAGGTCTCATGAATTGCTGACAGGTTTAGATGCTCAGTGCCTATCACTCACACTCTTCTTACATCTTGATATTTATCTGTGAAGTTTATTATAATTTATCTGTTGCAGTATTTGGAAGCAAATTATGTAGCAGGGGTTTAACTGTTAATTTTTTTTAAAGAATTGCTTATTCAACAAAACCATCTTTTGAGGATTATCATTTTTCCTTATTAAATAAATTGCCCACGCACCTATCAGAATGACCAAAATCTGGAACACTGACGACACCAAATGCTGATGCGGTTGTGGAGCAGTAAGAACTCTCATTCATTGCTGGTGGGAATGCAAAATGGTGCAGCCACTTTGGAAGACAGTTGGCAGTTTCTTACAAAACTAAAATACTCTTACCGTTTGATCCAGGAATCATGCTCCTTGGTATTTACCCAAAGGACTTGAAAACTTATTTTCCCCTCCAAAACCTGCACATGAATGTTTATAGAAGCTTTATGTATAATGACCAAAACTTGGAAGCAACCACGATATTATCTTCAGTAGGCGAATAAATAAACGGTGGCACATTCGGACAATGGAATATCATTCATTGCTAAAAAGAAGTGGGCTGTTAAGCCACGAAAAGACATGGAGGAAGCTTAAGTGCATATATCTGAAGTGAAAGAAGCCAATCTGAAAAGGTTACATAATGAATGATTCTAACTATATGACATTCTTACCCCCAAACTATGGAGACAGTAAAAAGCTGAGTGGTTGTCTGAGGCTGCGGGGAGGGAGAGATGAATAGCCAGAGCACAGAGGAACTTTAGGTCAGTGAAAATACTTTGTGTAAAATACCATAACGATAGATACACGTTGTTACACATTTGTCCAAACCCATAGAATGTACAACACCAAGAGTGAACTGTAACGTAAACTATGGACTCTGGGTTATAACGATATGTGAATGTAGGTTCATCAGTGGTAACAAAGGTACCACTCTGGTGGGGGATGCTGATAAATGGGGAGGCTGTATATGTGAGGGAGCAGGGGTATATGGGAAATCTCTGTACCTTCCATTCAGTTTTGCTGTGAACCTTAAACTGCTCTAAAAAGTAAAGTCTTAATAAAAATAAATAAATTGCTGGCATCATTTATGTTGAGTGTCGCAAGCTCTGAGTTCCCACCATAAGATAATACTGAAATGACAACAACGTAGAGAATATGTTTATGGTATTTCTCATCTATTCATAACGTTTTTTAGATTATTGAAGGTGTTTATGTATGTGTATATACATGGAGAAATTCAATCTGTTAGCCTGGGAAATGACCTAATAACGAGTTATATTTACCCATCCCCTGTCTCAATTGATTCGTCAAAGTATTATTAAACTGTTGTGCAAAATATAGGAATAAAGGTCAAGAAACAAAACCACTAAGGATCATGTGAAGTCACACTTTCTTAGTAGACATGTTGTAAAAATGCCTACGATGCATTTTTGGAAACAAGTCCAACATCTTACAAAAATCTGTCTCTTTACTGTCAGATGTTAGATGCGATGGAAAAATAAACTACATAGAACAATTTATAACTTTTGATTTCGTATTCTGGCTTAAAAAATAGACCCTGTAGAAAAAGAACTGAAGGCATAATACGGAATTATATTGGTATTATTTTACTGACTTACCACAGATGACTATTTCTGATTTAGAAACAAAAAGGAACTGTCAAGCTCTCTTATGATTTCCATGTGTTGGATTATATTAGATACCTAACAGAAACTTGTTTTACCTGCTTGCAAGAGCTTTTAAAACTGCCTGTGTGACAAAGAATACCATTCCAAAAGCAAAGTGGGAACATGCTTTTACTAAGATAGCAGATAATAGCAACGCTTGGGCTTCTGGGGAATATGTCCCCTTCCAGCCCAGCAGCTGGAGAGCTGCCCTTGACCGACAGAACGGAGCAAAGAAGCTCAGGATGTGGGTTTCTGCTTTTCAGAGCTGACAGTATTGCGATGTAGGATACTTTATATATTGATAAGTTCTCAGAGAGTAAATTCTGCTCTTCTAACAGGTTTTCAAGAGTGTTGTTTAAAACCACCGAGCGCTTTTTCTGTTTCTTTCATGCTTACCTCTCTTCATTCCTATTTTCTCTCTCTTCCTCTCTTTGCCTTTTCCCCTCCTCCTCTGCACCTTCTTAGGACTTACTTCTTTCTGGATTCGAGCATGTCTATGTTAGTCTCTTCTTGAGAATCCTCACTTAACCGCACCTCTCCACGCATATCTTTCTCCCCCTTAGCATGTCTCTTTAGAAGGCTTAAACAGAACATTCACACCCACTGTGTCTCCTCAAATCCAGCAATGTGACCAGTTTCTGTCCCCAGTTCCCTTCCAAAGCTTCCATTCTGGCTAATATCTCCTGTGGTCTGTTCATGGAGAGAAAGATTGATCAGACTGAATTTTTTAGCCATCTCATGCCTCCTTGGGCAGAGTTTGTTTCTCTTCTTTCTGAGCCAATTTGACTACTGGAGACATTTTTTTCACTTTATTTTCTTCTCACTTCATTTTTCTTACATTTTCTCCACCTTCTCTCTCCTGACTCTTCATTAACCTGATCATCGACTCCTTTTGGCTCTATACTCAACATCGATTTCCTCCCAGATCGTATCTCCTCTTATTGCATTTCCTACATTTTATTTCTTTTTTTTTTTTTTTTGCGGTACGTGGGCCTCTCCCTGTTGTGGTCTCTCCCGTTGCGGAGCACAGGCTCCGGACACACAGGCTCAGCAGCCATGGCTCATGGGCTCAGCTGCTCAGCATGTGGGATCTTCCCGGACCGGGGCGCGAACCCGTGTCCCCTGCATCAGCAGGCGGACTCTCAACCACTGCGCCACCAGGGAAGCCCCCATTTCCTACATTTTAATAGACAATCTGTAATTTAAAGTTTTGTTTTGACCCCAGAGCTTGGAAA
This sequence comes from Neophocaena asiaeorientalis asiaeorientalis, assembly GCF_003031525.2. Lineage (NCBI taxonomy): Eukaryota > Metazoa > Chordata > Mammalia > Artiodactyla > Phocoenidae > Neophocaena > Neophocaena asiaeorientalis. The sequence goes on from NW_020185324.1 coordinate 2,141,294, forward strand.
TATGCTGATAAGTTTTCGATAGTCTGGGTTTCTTTCACCATCTTCCTTCACTCACCATCACTCTTGGTTTTCCTTTATTAAAACAAAAAATGTTATTGTCACCACTGGAGAGAGCATTTACTCAAAGTTGATTTTTTCTCCCGAAGACATCTTTCTTTTCACACATAGTTGTGCACATCTCTTTCCTTGCTGCGACTCCTGGAGACCATTCGTGATGAGATGTTTATTTTGTGTTTGTGGCTCTTTATCATTTTCCTCCCAGTCATCCTTCCCTATCTCCATTCTAAGCCTAACTTTGACTTCCTTGCCTTGAGGAAGGTTGTAGATGGGTCTGAAGATGAGGTGCTTGAAATGGCTCCCTGGCCCTCCTTCAGCTGCTGGCTTTTGCTTTTCTGGAGAGGGTAGGCGAGTAGAAGGTCGGGGAGATGGAATGTCGTGGAGAGAGAGTCTCCTCCTGGCCTGGGGAGGAGACAGAGGGTCATGGTCCATGGCTCCCATGAAAGCTGGTGACCTGTGACCCACTCTCACATGCCTTAAGGGAAGGACAAGGCTGGGACTAGGGTGAGGCAAGTGAGGCAACTGACTCAGGCATAAAATTTGAGAGGACTCTAAAAAAAACTCAGTAATCAAGGTAATTATATTTTATTGCAATATTTTAAAAAGTAAAAATTAATGCAAAAAATTCATGATGAACAAATATCAATATTTTAAATAAAGAGAGGATGTGGAAGGGGTGGAACTCCAGAGGATGGTAGCTGGTGTATCCCAGGCATTGTTGACCCCAGGGAGCTTAGCAATGATTCCCAGGCTCTAAGGGCACCGATGTAGTGGAGTCCCTTGATTTCTAGGAATCCTGGGGGTTTGGGCAGGAGCCATCCCAACAACAACCAGTATGGAGAGATGGACAGAGGCGGCATCCGTAAAAATTTTTTGATGTTGAAAAACCCCTGGAGACCTTTGCGTAGCCATGGGTAGGAGCCCAGATAATGGTAGAAATGGGGCCTTGCTTTTGGATAGATTTTTTATTTCAAATAAATAGAAATAAGGCACTTACTGCACTCACAGTTTTACTGTTTCAAATTCATACTGAGTACACGGCCTCCATCTGGAGCTTTGTCACTATCTTGAGTGAGGAATGGGAAGCTGAGATTCTTTATTTTCTCTTCCCAGTTCTGTATTGCCTTCCCTTCCCTATCACAAAGTCCACTCCTGTTATTAACCTGTGACTCACTGACCTGGCTTTCATACGTTTAAAGATCTGGAAAGAGTGTATAAAAAACCAAAGACATCCTCTGCTTCTTGCTTTCACATCCTTAAGATCTGACCTCTTTATTTCAAGTCTCAGAATCGGCACCTTAATATGGGTTCTGCAAGGCAGCTTGACTTGACGGAACGGTCATGGGCCCCATGAATGCTAGGCCTGACTCTGCTCTGAAAGAGCTGTGTGAATGTGGATAAGTGAGTAACTTTCACTCTCTGACCCTCAGTTTCCTTATCTGTGCAGAGGGGCTTAAACTAGATGAGCTCTAAGGTTTCTCTCTGGCCCAACGTTCCATGCATTCTAAGGATGATTTTATTTGTCACCGAAATGCGGATTTCCTGCCAGTTCACTTATGATCACTTTAAAACAGCCCAGCTCTGATCTTACTTCTCACCCTGTACTTTGGCATTGTAGTTTCCATTTTTGAAATCTGTTGGCCTTTAGTTGTCATCTGTGTTAAAATCAGATTCTTCACTCTTGGTTTCAAGATGCCAGCTTATCAAACGAAAATCTCTAACAAGGTCTTTGCTCTGCTTGAATGTAAACTTTGCTGAATGATAAAGCAGAAAAAGAAACCATAAGACTTTGGGCCAACCATAAACTAGTTTCCTCGTCTGTGAAATAAAGAGGTTTTATTAGATGCTCTTTTAAGCCCTTTTCAGTTTTAAAATTCTAAATTACTTCAAGAAGCATGATGTTCTTAGATTCTGAATAAGTTTGATATCTTTTTTGTTCCAATCATCAGCTTTTAGAGTATTCCAAGTTTCTTCTCCCATCGATTACCTACAGATTTACATAGAAGTATCAGCTTCTTAGCTCTTGCGTGGCCCACCAAACTTATGTAACTTGGTGTTTGACGAACACTGCTGTTCTATAAAGAGGTTGGGGAGTTCCCCTAATCCATATTATTTTAAACATTTAAAAATCTGAAAAACTTTTTTTTTTTTTTTTAAGTGTAAAGTGGTCTTTCTAGCCACTACAGAAAAGAAAGCTGTGTATGTTCTCTACTTCATTTGCTAAAAGAACTGCATAGGCTTTATCATTCTAATGCTTGGGGACTGTGAGATTTGGTCTCTGAATCCTTGTTTTAAAGACAATGGTGGAGGTCTCCTTGCTTCCTGGTGTGGTTTCACTGCCAGGTTTTGTGAGTACTTCTGGGTAACTGACCCAGCTCTGTACTCTCTGGGGCTGCTGAAGGGGCCATTGGGGAAAGCAGGTACCTCCCGTTGAGTCATGGCTGTGTTGCTCTGTCCCACAGGACTTCAAGAATTTCTTTCTCTTAAGTGGTAGCATATCAGTTATACAGAAATGCACTTTAGGAAACAGTCTTCAGGAGGGTGCAGATAAGTTCCTACCGTCTTAACAGCTCATCCCCAACTCACCCTTCAAGTCCCACTTCAGTGTGATAAGGCTAAAAATTGAGCTCTGGCGCCGACATTCAGGGACAGAGTCAACGTTCCAGAGGCTCTGCACATATGTACACATTCTGTGATAACGTGTGGACTTCTGTATTGAGTGAGGCTGAATTCAGAGAGATGACAGAGCTTATTAAAGTGGATAAAGTAAAAATTGTAACTTATGGTGGTAAAAATACTGGCTTTAATACTACAGAATGCATAGAGGAAAAATGGCTTTTTAGTGCCGTCTTCTGTCATTAAGCAGCACTTTTTGAAGTGCAACAAAAAGAGACTTTAGAAAACATTATTCTAGAAACGCAGGAGTGATTACACTGTGCTGCACGGATTGGGGGATGTCAGCAGAGAGAAGCTTATAGTTCTGTGACCTCTTACATCATTTTCATTATGCAGCATGAAGAAACTTAACTTTTTATGACAAGTCAAAATTGTTGCCAAAGAACAGTATTTAATAAACTCATTCTAAAACTCAATGTGACTAATAATAGGTGGCACTGTTAAGCTAGCAATATAGAGATATTAGATAAGCATTTTCTTAGCTTTACATAAAGGGTACCATGTTCATTGTAGGGAAGTTGGAAAAATATATCATTTCAGTAAAGTCATGTCAGTTTTATCAGTTGTAACTTTTGCAGTTAATAAAAAGCATTAGCAAGAGGTTATAGCAAATTCTGGATAAATTTTACTTAGAAAATCCATTCTTTAAAGTAATACAGAATCAGTGGTAACATTGGTATGAGAAACCTACTAAGAAATAAAACTCTGTTAGGAAAAAGTAGATAATCTTCAGACAGATTTCCCAGCCAAAACAAAGCAACAAAATCAAACCACAAAACCCTGTTCCCAATAAGATAAAATAGTCCCATTTGACATTAAATCATTTCTTGAACTGGCTATATTGATCAAGATTCATACATTTAAAAATAACCTTACATCCTAATATGTGTTTGACTTTTAATTTTAAAATCTTATTAAATGTAAAATAAAAGGGATGGTGGTATGGAGACTCTTGAAGTCTTCGAGTTGAAACTTTCAGTGCTTGGATCCATTTTGGTGAATAGGAAGAGAGCAAGTTGGAGTGAGATTATATGTTTTCTTAATCCTTCTTATGGTTTTAGTAGCTATCTCTTCTGTAATGTTTTCTGCTGCCTTCTCTTTTGAAATACTGCCATGCCTTGAAGATATGACGGGTTCGGTTCCAGACCACTGCAATAAAGTGAATATTGCAGTAAAGTGAGTCATTTTTCTCAGTGCATACAAAAGTTATGTTAACACTATATATATCTATATATTCTTTTTCAGATTCTTTTCCCATATAGGCTGTTACAAAATATTGAGTAGAGTTCCCTGTGCTACATAGTAGGTGCTTGTTGATTATCTATTATATATATAGTAGTGTGTATATGTTACTCCCAAATTCCTAATTTATCCCTCCCCTCAACAGTTCCCCTTTGGTAACCATAAGTTTGTTTTCTGTATCTGTTTTCTGTTTTGTAAATAAGTTCATTTGTATCATTTTTTTTTAGATTCCACATATAAGTGATATCGTATGATATTTGTCTTTGACTTCACTTAGTATGATAATCTCTAGGTCCATCCATGTTGCTGCAGATGGCATCATTTCATTCTTTTTTATGGCTGATTAGTATTCCATTGTATATATGCACCACATCTTCTTTATCCATTCATCTGTTGATGGACATTTAGATTGCTTTCATGTCTTGGCTATTGTAAATATGTTGCAGTAAACACTAGGGTGCATGCATCTTTTCTAATTATGGTTTTCTCCAGATGTACGCCCAGGAGTGGGATCACTGGATCATATGGTAGCTCTATTTTTAGTTTTTTAAGGAAACTCCATACTGTTCCTCATAGTGGCTGTATCAATTTACATTCCCACCAACAGTACAAGAGGGTTCCCTTTTCTCCACACCCTCTCCAGTATTTATTGTTTGTAGACTTTATGATCATGGCCATTCTGACTGGTGTGAGGTGATACCTCATTGTAGTTTTGATTTGCATTTTTCTAATTAGTGATGTTGAACATCTTTTAATGTGCCTTTTGGTCATCTGTGTGTCTTCTTTGGAGAAATGTCTATTTAGGTTTTCTGCCCATTTTCTGATTGTTGTTTTTTTTTGTGTGTTGTTTTGCTATGGAGCTGTTTGTATATTTTGGAGATTAATCCCTGTCGGTTGCATTGTTTGCAAATATTTTCTCCCATACTGTAGGTTGTCTTTTCATTTTTCTTTATGGTTTCCTTTGCTGTACAAAAGCTTTTAATTAGGTCCCATTTGTTTATTTTTGTTTTTATTTCCATTACCCTAGGAGATGTATCCAAAAAGATATTACTGTGATTTATATCAGAGAGTCCTGCCTATGTTTTCCTCTAGGAATTTTATAGTATCTGGTCTTACATTTAGGTTTTTAATCCATCTTGAGTTTCTTTTTGTGTATGGTGTTATAGAGTGTTCTAATTTCATTCTTTTCCATGTAGCTGTCTGGTTATCCCAGCACCATTTATTGAAGACAGTGTCTTTTCTCCATTGTATATTCTTTCCTCTTTTGTCCTAGATTAATTGACCATAGGTGCATGGGTTTATGTGTAGACTTTCTATCCTGTTCCATTGATATATTTTTCTTTATTTGCCAGTGTCATTCTAATTTGACTAATGTAGCTTTGTAGTATAGTCTGAAGCTAGAGAGCCTGATTCCTCTAGCTCCATTTTTCTTTCTCAAGATTGCGTTGGCTATTCGGGGTCTTTTCTGTCACCATACAAATTAAAAAAAATTTTTTTCGGGCTCTGTGAAAAATGCCATTGGCAATTTGAGAGGGATTGCACCAAATCTGTAGATTTCCTTTTACTTATCCACAGTAATTAAAAATTCTTTCAAAGTTGGACTCAGTCCTCTCAAACTCTGCTGCTGCTTTATCAACTAAGTTTATGTACTATTACACCATACAAATTAAAAAAATTTTTTTTCGGGCTCTGTGAAAAATGCCATTGGCAATTTGAGAGGGATTGCACCAAATCTGTAGATTTCCTTTTACTTATCCACAGTAATTAAAAATTCTTTCAAAGTTGGACTCAATCCTCTCAAACTCTGCTGCTGCTTTATCAACTAAGTTTATGTACTATTCTAAATCATTTGTTGTTACTTCAACAATCTTCATAGCACCTTCATTAGGAGTAGATTCCATTTTAAGAAACCACTTTCTTTGCTCATCCGTAAGAAGTAACTCTTCATACGTTAAAATTTTACCTTGAGATTGCAGCAATTCAGCCACATCTTCAGGCTCCACTTTTAATTCTAGTTCTCTTGCTTTTTCCACCACATCTGCAGTTACTTCCTCCACTGAAGTCTTAAACCCCTCAGAGTCGTCCATGAGAGTTGGAGTCAACTTCCTCCAGATCCCTGTTAATGTTGATATTTTGATCTCTTCCCATGAATCACAAACGTTCTTAATTCACCATCTAGAATGGTGAATCCTTTCCAGAGGTTTTCAATGTACTTTGTCCAGATCCACCAGAGAAATCACTATCTATGGCAGCTAGAGCCTTATAAAATCTATTTCTTAAATAATAAGACTTGAAAGTCAAGATGACTCCTTGATCCATGGTCTACAGTATGGATGTTGTATTAGCAGTCATGAAAACGTTGCTAATCTTGTTGTACATCTTGATCAGAGCTCTTGGGTGACAAGATGTCAGTAATAATTTGAAAGAAATCTTTTCTGAGCAGTTGGTCTCAACAGTGGGTTTAAAATATTCAGTAAACCATGTTGTCAACACATGTGTTGTCATCCAGGCTTTGTTGTTCCATTATAGAGCACAGGTAGAGTAGATGTAGCATCTTTCTTAAGGGCTAGGATTTTTCAGAGTGGTCAATGAGCAGTGACTTCAACTGAAAGTTGTCAGCTGCATTAGCCCCTAAAAAAGAGGGTCAGCCTGTCCTTTGAAGCTTTGAAGCCAGGCATTGACTCCTCCTCTCTAGCTATGAAAGTCCTAGATGGCATCTTCTTCCAATGCAAGGCTGTTTCATCAGCATTGAAAATCTGTTGCTTAGTGTAACCACCTTCATGAATTATCTTAGCTAGATCTTCTGCCTCATTTCCTGCAGCTTTTGCATCAGCACTTGCTGCTTCATGTGGCACTTTTATGTTATGGAGATGACCTCTTTCCTTAAACCTCACGGAACAACCTCTGCTAGCTTCCTCACATCTTTCAGCCTTCATGGAATTGAAGAGAGTTAGGGCCTTTCTCTGGATTAGGCTTTGGCTTAAGGGAATGTTATGACTGGTTTGGTCTTCTATCCAGACCATTAAAATGTCCTCCATATTAGCAATAAGGCTGTTTCACTTTCTTATGATTCATGTTTTCAATGGAGTAGCACTTTTAATATCCTTCAAGAACTTTTCTTTGCACCTGTAACTTGGCTAACTCTTTGGCACCAAGAGGCCTAGCTTTCATCTCAGCTTTCAATATACCTTCCTCACTAAGCTTAATCATTTCTAGCTTTTGATTTAAAATGAGAGATGTACAACTCTTCCTTTCACTTGAACACTCAGAGCCCACTGTAGGGTTATTACTTCAGTATTGCTGTGTCTTAGGGAAGGGGGAGACTTGAGGAGAGGGAGAGAAATGGTGGAATGGCTGGTAGGTGGAGCAGTGAGAACACAATTTATTGATTAAGTTTGCCATCTTATTTGGTTGGGGTTTGTGGCACCCCAAGTCAATTACAACAGTAATATCAAACATCACTGATCATAGATTATCATGACAAATATAATAATAATGAACATATTTGAAATGTTGTGAGAATTACCAAAATACGACAGAGGCATGAACTGAGCAAATGTTGTTGGAAAAATGGTGCCCATAGACTTGCTTAACACAGAGTTGCCACAAACCTTTGGTTTGTAAAACACACAATATCCATGAAGCACAATAAAGCAGAGTTCAGTACAAGGAGGTAAAGGGAGAAAATACTGTATCGTTCATGTTGAACAACCCAGGCAGAAAGGAGCCATGAGAGAAACATTCTCCAAGGAGTAGCGGCTGCTGACCTGCATCGGCCCATTCTGGGATTCCTGACCTTGACTGTGACATCTGGGGTTGGCCCAGTCCAGCTATGCATACATAACACCTGGAGTGATATCTTTAATGTGGAACTTTTTGAAAATTAGCAAAAGAGGCGTTATGGTGTGGTGAAGCCATCAGCAAAGTGCGCTCCCAGACCATGCCCATCAGAATCATCTGGGGGATGCTTGAGATCCAGGACTCCACCACAATCCCACTGAATCTGAAACTCGGCGGGTGTGGTCTGAGAGCCTGCAATTTTCACAAGATCCCCAGAGAATCTGTACTGGCTTTTGAAAGTGTCTGCTCTTGTAGTTAGTTTCAATATCTCTGGGTTCAAATCCTGGTTCTGTCCCCCTTTATGTGACCTAGAAGAGCTCTTTAAGCTCTCTGAGTCCAACCTTCCTTCTCCATGAATTAGGAATAACGATGGTACCTGCTTCCTAGGGTCCTGTTGAGAAATGAGATAGGCTTTGAAGCACTTACTGCAGTACCTGGTACCTATGAAACATTCATAAATTTGAAAAGCTATTCTTACCATTATTTTTAAAAGTTGTATGAAGGATGGCAGAATCTCCACTCTGATTAGAGAGTCACATAGAATATTTATTTATTGGAGTGAATACTAACTATACAGTAGATTCTGATATTAAATTGTAGCACCTCTTTACTAAGGGGGTTAAAGCAATGGTCACTTCTCTAGCTTTGCCTGCTTTTTTCTTGTCCCAGATTTTGCTAGCATTCTTTTGGCTGCTCTGTTTGGTTCTTGTTTCTCAAAGGCAAGGGTGTAGCCCTCTTTTGCTGGTTTTAAGGCCATTGCTCCTGAGTTTCTGCTTTTGAACCGTTTCCAAGGGGAGTCTTCAGCAGATGATTTACAAAGAGGGCTTTGATGCTCTCTAGCTTGTCCTGCAAAACGCTGTGAGTTTCCCTTAGTTGTTAACCCTGGTGGCCTTTGAGAGCACGGCCCTGCAGCTGTCTCTCTCCAGTCACTCTCCTGTCCCAGCCTGCAGTCTCTCTTTGCTGTGCTCAGCTTTCTCGGCTGACCACAGCCTTTCTGGGATGGTTATGGGATCCCCACTTTCTGAGACTGGTGGGACAAATCACTTTCTTGTGGCCATTTGAACAGCAAAGGGATTCCTCATTGCAAACAGGGTGACATTTTCTGGATAACACCAGTAAATATCATACATACTCCCTTCTTCCCATAGATTATTTTCTTAACTGTTTATATTAGTTGATGTTTAGGGGTTATTAATGGTGAAGAATCACTGATTCTGAAGGCTAGAAAGGTTCTTGAGTCATAATTTATTTGTCTCTTTTCCAGAAAATATTTTAGGACAAAACCAAGTACAGTCTGGGTGACTTGAAAAGAATTGGCATTTACTTCTCACAGTTCTGGAGGCTGGGATGTTCCAGATCAGGGTACCAGCAGAAGACCTAGTGTCTGGTGAAAGCCCTCCACCTGGTTTGTAGATGACTGTTTTCTCATTCTCACCTGGCAGAGAGGGGGCTGGGGGAAAACCTTTCTCTCCTCTTTTTACAAAGGCACTCGTCCCATTATGATCTAATTACCTCCCAAATGCCCCTCCTCTAAATACCATCACATTGAGGATTTAGACTTCAACATATGAATTCTGGGGAGAAACAAACTTTCAGTCTATGGCACGTGCTGCAGCTACTGTGAGAGTTTATCAGAGACTTTCATCGTATAACTTGCAAAGCCAGGGCACTTTCAGTCTTGTAGTTCGGTTTGTGGTAAAAGAACAGGCGCTCGAGGCTTGTGGTACAGATTGGAGTGAAAGGGCAGAACATGCCTCAAGTCCTGGACTCACTCAGTTGAGGGGGCGGTGCAGGTCCTCGTGGAGCCACAGCGAGGGGAGCAAGAGGACAACAGATGTCTTTGGCCAGAGATGCCAGGAGGCAGACAGGCTCTGAGAGTGGGAGGGAGTGCGTTCACTTTTGCCAGAGGATGGAGCTTCTGAGACTAAGTCCCACATAAGGCGGCTGTGCGCACGGACAGACTCAGGCCCAACAGAGATTGGTAGATAGTTCCAAGCCGGGTACTGCTTTTGGCACTGCTTCTTCTATCACCTTGAGCTTCTCCAGGTTGTACCAATCAGTAAGCCCCCTCCTCTGCATAACTGAGCATCCTGGGAACGAGAATAATCCCAAGGTTCCTTGAGGAATTTAGGATTGGAGCTGGGAGAGCTGGAAGGTCTGAAGGAGATTCCATGAGGCTGAGATTCCATGAACACAGGCCCCTGTATTCCCTGGGAACTCTGTGCCACTTGGGACAGGGTGGCAGCATGGCAGAGTGGTAAGAACATTTGAATTGGGGGTTCAAAAAATCTGGAATCAATTCCAGGCTCCTCTGTGCATTTAGGAAGTACACAGTACCCACAACTAGCGTTTATTAAATGTCTGTGTCAGTCACTGATCAGGTATTCACACCTGCAAGTATTAACTTACAGGTATTTTTAAGTATTTAATTAAGCGTATGCTATGAGGTTGATATTATTAAGTTTATTTCACAGATGAAAATGTTAGGCACAGAGGGGTTAAGTAACTTGCCTAAGGTCACACAGCAAAGACTGGAACCCAGGAAATGTGCCTTCAGCACCTTTGCTCTTAACCAGTAAGCTCGCCTATTTCTGTTTCTTTATCTTTCAAGTGAGGTTAACAATAGCTTCTTTAGTGTTGGGAAGATGAAATTTTCAATGAGATGGCAACAGATGAAGCACCCTTCTTTGCCTGGGTCACCAGGTTAGCAGTGCTCAACCGCCAACAGCTGCAGTTCCTCTCTTCCTTTTTCATGTTATGCAGGACCACTCCCTGTTCTGGACAAAGCTGGTGCCTCTCGTCTCGCATATGTCCAGTCCTCCTTTCCTCCCCTGGGCTTCCTGCTGCCCTTCTGTTTGCACTTGGAGCTGCAGCATTCCTCTCCCCATTTCTGTACTCATCCATAACTCCTTACGGTTCTGAGTATGAGGCTTATTTTAAACAACATCCTTTCAAGCAGTCTGCTTCCTGGCCGCGTCTCTAAGGCACCTTAATCTCCTGCATAATGCTTCTCGATATCACACTGTAGGGATTACTGCTGGGAAGGGCATCTCTCTTTGTGTGGCTTCTTGCTGATTTCTCTTTCAGGGACCACCCCATTCCTGACCTTTTTCTGGTGCCCCTTTCCCACTTCTAATGGCCTACCTGAAGTCTACCTTATTTTTGCCACTGCTCTAGCTGTACCCCAGCAGCCCCTCCAGTATCTGAGACTCCTTTAGAGAAGGCTCCCTAGCTCCCAACGTCCGTAGCCAGGGTGTCTGTGTCACTGTCCTGGAGATGGCCCTTGCTGGTTAATTTCCACTGGCAACCAACTGCATTACCTGTGGCTCCGTGCCTCCTGGCTTCCAGATGGGCTCGGTCAGTGGGAGGCTCCGGTAACAGGTGGAGAGTGGTGCGCTAGCTGCCGCCCTCCCTCTGTGACATTCAGGGATGCATTCAGGGATAAATGCATCTCAAGGGGCTCCAGTGACATTATCTCCTCCTCTTCAGCCCCTGAGGTGCCCATGCCTGCTGGTCTCTGGGTGTCTCCCCACCCTTATTTGTTCCTTCAACCTTGCCCTCACCGTTATATGTAGTCCCTCATGAATATCTCATTTCAGTGACATGGGATAAATTCTGTGCCCATCTGGGACCCTACAGACATGCGTGACTAGAACCAGAAGGCCACTGGGCGGTCTCTTTTATCATGCTCACCTACACAAGCATAATTCTTACTCTATTGAGTGAAAAGATGAAATTTACAAGAATAACACACTGTCTGCAAGTTGTTGGCTGTCTCTTTACTGTTAGAAACAAAGATGATTCTTTATCAGGGCCTGATGGAGAGCACAGTTCAGTAGAGAAAGTTCTGGTCAGTAGGGAGCGTTGCTTTGGATGACAAGCTTTTTTTCCTCTTTTTTTCTTTTGTTATTAAAAAAATATTCTGACCATGTGACTTCGGGCAAATCATAAATCTCTTAATCTCAATTTTCTTGTTGAAAATTAAGAAGCCACTGAATTTATGACGTCGACAGCTGCCTTTAGCTCTAGAAAGGTAAGTAGCAGGAGAAAGGCTTCTCCCTGGAATGTTGAGAATTGGCTGGGGATCTTGCCTTTCTTCTCTGAGCAACAGGTAGAGGCTGCCTGATGCATTTCCCCATCTGCCCCTGATTTCAACCTCTGGTGTTTCTACTTCATCTTTGAGCACCCCTGGCTCGGATCTGATTTCTTTGCTGCACTTGTTTCCCCCTGGTTGATGAGCCCAGTTGGGACACTGGGCTGTGCACTGGCTTCCCCCACTGGGGAAGGAAGGACCAGTACCCTTTCCTGAGACAACCACGCAGCAGCAATTGGGGTCTTGCTGGGAGAACTAACCTCTTTCAGGGATTGACTTCAGGGATAAATTCATGGTGCCCTTAGAAGAGAATAAAGGAGAAGGTTGTAGATTAAAAGCCCAAACCGCATTTCTCTTGGCTTTCCTTGTTCCAGTATGGATTTGGAGAAGGAAGGAAGGAAGGAAAGGAGGGAGGGAGGGAGGGAGGGAGGAAGGAAGGAAAGAAGGAAGGGGAATTATAGAGTGATTTCTCTGTGTCAGGCAGTGTGCTAAGAAACTAACATGTAAATCCTTTATAACATATAAATCTCATCTAATCCTTGCAGGCACAGATGGTGAAACTGAGGCTAAGAGGAATATGGTACATTGCAAAAGGACGCATGGTTGATAAATATCTCACTTGTGTCCGTGCCAAAGGAGTAGGCCTATCTTTTTCAGTTTGATTGAATCATAAAGTTATTTCTCATCTTCCCAGGCTTTGCATGTAAAATGGTCCTTACTTCCCCACAAAGTTTAAGAGAGATGGGGTATTTCATTTATGCTTGTCTTTGGGCCTGCTTTGGTTCAAGTTTACTTCCTCTTTTCTATTCTGAATTCTATTTCTGGTCTTTTGCCACCTGGAAAATCACTCAGGTATCTGCTAGTTTTACTTCCCTGATTACTGGCTGTCTTTGTGCTTTTTCAGAAATTGCTATACTATGGCAGAGACAAGGAATGAGAGAAACAATAGGAAAGGTTTCCCAGCAATGCAGGGTTATATGGAAATGCCTCTTTGTGGCGGGAACCCAGAGGAGAAATGTCTCTGCCCTATGGGTCATGGCCAAAGCCACTCTGCCAGTAACCCAACACCTTTCCCACCTCCGGTGGGCAGACCATGTTAGCTTTTTACTCAAGATTACATCGCTCACCTTGACAAAGTCAAATCTCTTATTTCCATTTTCTCTCAGCCCTCACATTCTTGTCCACACTCATAATATCATTGCTAGCTCCTTCATCTAGCGGTTGTTAAAATGCTTTCTAACTGCTTTAATTTGAACAGTTGAACCAAACCTTTGTAACCACTCCTCAGGGAAATTATGGGCCATTTGTAATAGAAAAATTTTTTTTTCTTTTCTGTCTCCAGTGCTAACATGGAATCATCTCTCACTGAGCTGGGTGACAACTGTGCACTGGAAGGATTTGAGTTCAGTATATACCAGGGGCAGGAATAACTCAAGCATGTTTACAAAATACCCTGTGGGCTATTTACCTTCAAATGGTCTCATCTAAACATAATTACAGTAAACTAACACTTTCTGTATCTTGTGATGAAAACTGTTGATATTTCATGCAGAGCATGTTTGAAACAGTTGGCCCCAACAGGCTTTTCAAGTTCTTGTTTGTTTATATTTATTTTTCTGTTCACCAGAATAAGAGTCAGGCCATATATGTATTTTCTTTTCATTCACTTGCTTGTTTTTGTCTCTTCCCTCTCACCTCCCCCATCCCAATTCTGACAGTTACTAGCTCATGTGTCCTTCGGTGAGTTGCTTAACCTCTCTGAACTTAGTTCTGTGATGGTTGTACGATCTCATTTCGTAAACAACTATACTTCAATAAAATTAAAAAAATATATATATATGACAGAAAAAAAAGGAACGATGCTCTCAACTGGAGGTCCATTTTGTGCCCCGGGGATGTTTTGTCTGGAGGTATTTTTGGTTGTCACAACTGGTTGTGTGGGCGTGCTACTAGCGTCTAGTGGATAGAGGCCAGGGATGCTGCTAAACATCCTATTGATCCAATGCACAGGACAGAACTATCCAGTACCAAATGTCAGTAGTGCCGAGGTTGGGAATCTCTGCTTTAGAGGTTGTGGTGGGGAGAAATGTTAGAGTTAAGTGCTTTTCTTGTAAAATGTTTAGAACACATATAAAGTGTTACTAGAGCTTCTTCCAGACGTGGGTGCTAATCCTGACCCAGGTTAGTATCCAACATGCCCTAAGCAGCATTTAAATTCAGGGACTCCATTTCTTTACTATTAAGATGCATGGGGCTTCATGATCTCCAAGATCCTTTCTGTCTCTGAGAATCTACACGGGAAAAGGATTATATGGTACATGGGCCCAAAGTTGACAAAATCGATAGTTGCTAATTTCAGCATTTTTTAGCCCTCATGCAGATCACTGACCTGAATCTTTTCTCTCCAGATAAGCCTGAGATTTGCTAAGAGGCAGGAGGCAAAGAATTCTCAACTTTGCTCCTCTAATAGACAGAGAAGATTTACCTGTGGCCATGTTCCCTTTCGTACCACGTAGAATAATGTCAATGTTGAGCGCTTACCTGGTGCCAGGCACTTGAATACCTACTGTGCACCAGGCCCTATACTTGTGGTCTAGCTACAAGGTCTCATTTCATCATGATAGCATGCCTGAACTGTGGGTATTATTGCTCCAATTTTACAAATGAGAAAAATGAGGCTCAGAGAGGCTAAGTAACTTGTCTGAAGTCACACAGCTAATGAGTCATCAAATTGATAAAAAATACAAAACTTGAGTGTTTTTCATTTCTCTATAGTTGTACTCAAGGTGCTCATTTAAATGAAATTGCAATGGAGGATTAATGAACGGTAAAAAGAGTACCAAGAAAACAGATGAAAGCCCTACCATTTTGTAAAGTTTCATGTTCTGCAGGCAGATGTGGACACTGGAAAAGAGACTCTTGCAGTAAATGTTCCCATCAGCCGAAGCTGTCTGAGAGCAGTGAAAGCTCAGATAAGTGGCTCTCTCTGCTTTCTTTCAAGTAATAAATAAAATAGCTGCTGTGGCTAGGGTTAGGGCAGAGCTCCAGGTACTACTAGTGATAACATTATTGATAATAATTGAGAAAACAATGGTAACACTAAAGAACTGTTGGTTCTTTTCAAGGTTTTGCCAATTATTTTATTCTTTTAATCCATGACTTCATTATATTCTTATTATTTTTTAAATTGAAGTGTAGATGTTATACAATATTATTTAAGTTACAGGTATACAATATAGTGAGTCACAATTTTTAAATTTATACTCCATTTATAGTTAGTATAAAATATTGGCTGTGTTCCCCATGTTGTATAATGTATCCTGTTGCTTATTTATTTTATGCCTAATGGTTTGTAACTTTTAATCCCTACTCCTATCTTGTCCCTCTCCTCTTCCCTCTCCCCACTGGTAACCGCTAGCTCTCTGTATCTGTGAATCTGCTTCTTTTTTCTTGTATTTTTTAGATTCCACATATAAATGGTACTATAGAGTATTTGTCTTCCTCTGCATGACTTATGTCACTCAGCATAATGCCCTCCAAGTCCATCCATGTTGCTGCAAATGGCAAGATTTCACCTTTTTTGTGGCTGAGTAGTATTCCATTGCGTATATGTGCTACATCTTCTTTATCCATTCTTCTGTTGGTAGACACTTAGGTTGCTTCTGTATCTTGGTAATTGTAAATAATGCTGCTGTTGACTTCATTATATTCTACTGAATAACAGTGATGAACACTGCCTCTAGGTTTCTGGATTCTGTCTTTAAACATGGCAGATAAGAATACGGATTTCAGATGATGATTGAATGGGGTTTGGGATATATAGGAATGGCTTATTCTCCTTTGAGGACAGCAGCTCATCTTCTCCATCAGTGGCTGCCCCTGGGGACCTTTGGAAAGTTCTAATGCCCAGGCTATACTCAGGCCAATTATATCAGTCTCTGGGAGGGACCCCATTAGTAATTCTTACCACTCCCCTGTGATCCCAACAGGTAGTCAAGTCTGAGAGCCAGTGCTCTGTATTAGTGGCCTTTAAACTCCTGTGTGTATCAGAATAACCTGGAGAACTTGATAAAAACACAGGGGCCCACCCCTCCTCCTTCAGTGAGCTGGAGGCCTCCAGGTTCTTTGTAAACTCCTAGGTGACTCAAGTAAATACCATAGTTGAGAATCACCACTTATTTCACTCCTTTTTAGAGTTTATTTTTAAAATGAGAAAGTGACCTTATTCCAAGATGAGGAAATTGGCCTAGGTTAAAAACTGTATGCACGTGGGTGTGTTGTGGGTCCACAAGACTCTTATTGGGCTGTGAGCCAGCCATCAGTCTACTCCCCATATCTTTTAGATGCCATCTTTGACTTATTCAGCCCTTTCTTTCTAGATCCTTCCTGACCATGGCCCCTAGTCCAGTTTGGAAACATCGCTCTGTTCTAGTTTGAAAATACAGTAAATTTGTTGTTTATAAATACAGTTTATCCACGATACATATTGATACTTGGTTCATAGGAGATATGACAGTTGCTTAGTTACGAACTTAAAGTAAGGCCACTGCCTATAGACATTTGTATTGGTCGGGGTTCTCCACAGAAACAAAGCCAATAAGATGGA
>NW_020185324.1:2157887-2174842 GCF_003031525.2 Neophocaena asiaeorientalis asiaeorientalis
TAAAATCATAGTTAATATATATTAAATATATCTATATGTATTTGTTATGAGGAATTGGCTGGTGTGATTATGGAGGCTGAGATCTGTTGTCTGCAAGCGGGAGACCCAGGAAATCCAGTGATGTAATTCAGGCTGAGGGCAGGAGAAGATGAGATGTCCCAGCTCAACAGTGAGGCAGCAAAAAAGGGGCAAATTCCTCCTTCCTCTACTTTTTGTTCTATTCAGTCCTCAGTGGATTGGATGACGCCCACCCACGCTGGGGAGGGCAATCTACTTTACTGAGTCCACCAATTGAAATGCCAGTTTCATCTGGAAGCACCTTCACAGACACACCCAGAAATAATTTTTAATCAGGGTACCCCATGTCCAGTCAAGTTGACAAATAAAATTAACCATCACAGCACCTTACACCTAAGTTTACTTCTGGTTGTTCCCACAGCATTTGATGCCTTCTGACCTGCCAATACCTCTAAAAGAGCCTCTGTTTTTGTCGCAAAAATTCCCACACCTCCCCAACCTCCCAGGATTTGTATAGTAATGCGCCTCATAGAGCTCTCTGAGAATAAAGATCTGAATCCCTAAAGCTCAAATTAAGTATATTATGGACATAATTTAGTCCATAGCAGGTTGGCTGCCCATTCATAAACTTCTGGGTTGCTGGGAGAGGGGACTTTACTAGGCTCATTCCACACCATGTTTGGATCTTCTAAAATAGGGGTCCCCAACCCCTAGGCCGCACAGCAGGAGGTGGGCAGCCGCGAGCAAGTGAAGCTTCATCTCCCGCTTCCCAGCGCTCACATTGCCACCTGAACCATCCCCCCTTCCCCCTGTCCGTGGAAAAATTGTCTTCTATGAAACCAGTCCCTGGTGCCAAAAAGTTGGGGACAGCTGTTTAAACCCATAATTCAGAATTTGCCTTTCCTCTGCTGAGAGCCCTGAACTGGTTTTCTGGCTCTCATAGGGTGCAAGCCAACTTTCTGACATAGTTTGCAAGGTCCTTCAACATCTGGCCCTTACAGCTCTTCCCCTGATTCACTGTGCTACATACAGCTACACTGGCTTCCTTCCTGCTTTTTTGAACACACAGCCATAATTCCGCCTCAGGGCCTTTGTGCTGATTCTTCCCTTTGCCTGGAGCACTTTTCTTCCAGATACCCACATACCATTTTCCTCCTTTAAGTGTTTGCTCAAATATTACCTTTACACCTAGACCTAACCTGATAACCCTGTTTAAAATGACTACCTACCTCTCTGGTTGGCACTGATCACCGCACTTACCCTGCTTAATTTTCCTCCATAACACCAGAGTCTAGTAAACACATGTTTACTTGTTCATTTTCTTTATTGCCTGTCTATCCCCTTAGCATAATAAGCTCCGTGGGGGCAGGAATTTTTGTCTGTTTGGTTCAAGGTTGTTTTCCCAAGGTCTAGATTCTAGATAGGGCGTGGCACATGATAGGTATTAATAAATATCTGTTGACTGAAATGCTAATAATACATAAATTTTCTTGCTGAGACAGAAAGAGGAGGCCCTGGAGCTGTGCTAGACCTGGAATTGCCCTGTTAAATGGTCTTCACTCCCAGTTAAATGCTTTCTGTCTGGTTGTGCTCCACTTTGAAGTAACTGAAATAAGCGTCAGGTACAGAATCAGCCTTACTGAAGTGTTTATTCAATCCCCCAAATGAACTGCATGTTCCCAAACATCTCCCCACTGACCTGCCAAATGCCCCAAATAGTCATTCAAGCATATTTGTCCAAGGGAAACTATCTTGCTGAGAAAACCAATAGTGAATATGATGATAGACATTTGTTCTGTGTTCTCCACTTGCCAAATACTGGACTCTGCACTAATAAGTATTAGCTCATTTCATTTTTCTCATAACCTTATATGAGCAGGGACTATTATTATACCTGTGATTTGGTTGAGGGACTGAGTCTGAGTGTGTGGAGGCAGACTGGGGCTTGTTTGGGAGAAAAGCATCCAGGGGAAGGAATGGTAAGTTGAAGGTTTAGAGGGAAGGGAGGCTGCAGTGTATTGGAGGTCCTAGAAGGCATCCAAATGGTGGGAGTGGCGAGTGCACGTTGAGTGCACTCAGGCTGAAGATGGGGGACTCCTAGTTGTAAATACTTTAGGTCCATCACCTTAGAAATTCTTATACATATACTTTGGTTACTGTTGACATTTCACCAATCTTTAGATTCTGAAATGCATTTAATTCTTGTTATCATTATAGTTGTTCCACCACGTTAGGGACTTGGTCAGCTGTTTTCACCTAAAGTGCTAGTGTTTTTCTGTGCACCTTTAAAAGCAAGGAAATGCAGCCTTTCTTGCTGCATTAAACAATGTGTTCACCCTCCCCCTACGCTCATAACTTTGTTTTTGCTGATTATCAGAGACCTTTGTTTTATAAACCAAAGTTACATAATTCGTAGTTACTATTCTGCTTGACTCTGCTCCCAAGTCTTACAATGCAACCTGGTGTCACAGAAGTTTACATAATAACCTACTTATTAGGATTATTACATCACTCTAAGGTCAAGTAGGAAAACTAAAGGGGATGGATTTTACTTGATTGCAAATGTCTAAAACAGCGATGAGTTGGAAAAAAAACCTCCACGAAACCTAAGTCAGTTAAAAAATACCATTTATGTAAATAAAGTCTTTCTAGATTTTTGTTTACTTATAGCAAAGGCGTTTTTGCTGTATGAGATGTATTGATATTTAAGTTTACATATATTTTATTGTTATAAGTTAGCAATTTGTTTAGAAAGATAGGACAAAATATAAAGTAGCACAGGACAAATACAAAAAGTTTACAAAATTGCAACCATATTGCAAGCTGAAAACATAATTCGTTGTTATACTCCAGAAGATATTATCAGGCTTCACAAAATTAACGTGATGGCAGAATTTTTATGTAAACTATTAGGAAGTCAGTTCTCCAGATTCACTTATTCATTCACTTAGCAAATACTGAATGTCAGTCATGTGCCAGGAGGTGTTATAGACACTGGAGATACAACAGTGAGCAAAACAGATTTTGCTGATGTCGAGTTTACATTGTAGTGGAGAGAAACAGGCAATAAACAAACCAGTAAATATAAATACAGATGAAGTGTCAGATGGCAATAATTTCTAAGAAAATGGCTGATGACAGAGTGATGTGAGTTGAGGTGGCTGTGGCTATGAAAGGTATATCTCAAAGGGCAAAAATCGGATTACCACCAAGTGGCTAATAACACAGCTGACAGAGTACCCTGTAGTGTCTGGTAGCTCATTACAAGTCTTGTGACTTCTGTTTTATTTTTATCTCAAACTCAGTGCTACCCTTGGCTATATGATATTTTCTGAGCTCCAGTTTATTCATTTGTAAAAGGAGAGGGCTGTACGACTGGGTCTTTGAGACCCTCTCTGGATGTAATTTCTGACTCCATCTGAAATGGAATGAATGCTTAGCTGAGATGGGCACAGTGCTCAGAACCCTGTGTCTGTAGTTGAGAAGGCTGGTGGGAGGGGAGACTAAAATAGAGCATGGTAGTCATTTGGGCTGTTCATCGATACAGTATTCTTGTTCTCTTTCCTTAGGCTGAATAATGGCGCCCCAAAGGCACCAAGTCCCAATCCCTGGGACCTATAAATGTTACCTTATTTGGAGAAAGGGTCTTGGCAGATGTGGTTAAAAGAGGGACCTTGAATGGGTAGATTATCCTGGTGGGCCTAGATGCAATCACAT
The DNA here is from genome assembly GCF_003031525.2 of Neophocaena asiaeorientalis asiaeorientalis. Taxonomy (NCBI): domain Eukaryota; kingdom Metazoa; phylum Chordata; class Mammalia; order Artiodactyla; family Phocoenidae; genus Neophocaena; species Neophocaena asiaeorientalis. The sequence goes on from NW_020185324.1 coordinate 2,161,623, forward strand.
GTATGCTTATAAGTGGGGAAGAGGGAGATTGGACACACACAGAGAAGGTCGTATGAAAACACAGCAGAGAGAGATTCGAAGATGCTGGCTTTGAAGATTGAAGTGAGGTGGACACAGGCTAAGGAATGCTGGCAGCCACCAGGAGTTGGAAGAGGCAGGAAAGAATTCTCCTCTAGAGCCCCCCCAAAGGGAACGTGGCCCTACCAACACCTTGGTTTCAGCCTAGTGATATGGATTTTGAGCTTCTGGCCTCTAGAACCGTAAGAGAATAAATCTGTGTTGCTTTAAGACATCAGGCTTGTGGTAATTGTTACAGCAGCCCCAGGAAACTAGTCCAGTAAGATTTCACTTCCCTTCCCTGTCCACTTGAACTTAGATGCAGCCATGTGGCTGCTGCAGCTGATGACACACGAGTGGAGGTGATGTGTCTTTAAGGGCCAGTGTGTACTTTACCATGCTTTCTTTTCTGTCTGGTGATGAGCAAACAGGTTTGGAGACGGTCTGGGTCTCAGAGTGACCATGTCGAACACAGCTCCCCAGTTGACGCCTATAGGACATAAGAGTGACTGCAAAATTAACATTTGTTGATGAACACTCCTGAGCCTTGGGGGTTGTTCTGCTAGCCTCTCGTGACTGGTGGCAAGGAGACTCGATGCTATGAAACATTCCTGGTGACACTCTCTTTGTTGTACTTTCTGCTATTCAGTGGTCCTCTGAACCCCTTCTGCAAGCATCCCACCAAGGCCAGGACAGTCTCATCCATGTTCTCCAGATCACTACTGTCCCATGTGAAGCTGATGCGTATTCCAAGGTTCTGTGGTTGAGTAAGAGGAGAGATGCTGAGCTATGCAAGGGGAAACAGTTTCCTTTGCTGCCAGAGTTCTCAGTGACCTCCACAGGCTAAGGTGCAGCGTGCCCCTCTAGGATGAGGGTTGGTATTGTTGTGGATGGAGATTTGTGCACGCCCCCCCCGCCCAAAGTTCAGATGGTGAAATCCTAATTCCCAGTGTGATGGCATTTGGAGGTGGGGCCTTTTGGAGGCAACTTGGTCATTAGGGTGAAATCCTTAAGCTCAGATTAGTACCCTTATAAGAAGAAAAGAGAGCTTGCTTCCTCTCTCTCTCTCTCTGAGGGCGTAACAAGAAAAAATCCATCTGTAAGCCAGGAAAAGTGTTCTTACCACAACCCCAACCATCCTGGCACTCTGATCCCACACTGCCAGCCTCCAGAAATGTGAGAAATAAATTTCTGTTGCATAAGCCATGCAGGATATGATATTTTTGTTATAGCAGCACAGGTAAGACAGGTATAACCTGTTTTAAAATGCTTTTTGTAAATATGTGGCACATCCGAGGTGAATCGGGCTATGACACTTCCCATGTCTGTCATTGACACAGCACACCCATCACCCAATAACCCAGAGGCAACACAGGGTAGGAGAGTTTTACAACAGCTTCCTGTTCAGTAGGTAATGGTCTCTATAAAGTCATTAGAGAACAGTTTACTGCATCTGACAAATGAGGGAGGCAAGCTTTAGACACGATGATGTGGACATTCACCTGACTGATCCTTATTCCCTTTATTCCCTGCACACACCCCCTTGGGCCTCCTTAAAACGCTGATTGTTTGAAGGATGCAGCCAAGGGCTTGAGGTTGGATAGATTTGATTTTGGATAGATTCCACCTCTCAATTCTCCAAGATATTTTTCCATCTCTTCAGTGTTTGAGATCCCAACCTAGAGCTCTTGCATCTCACAGGCACTAAGAAACAGGTCCCTGCTTTTTATTAGCTATAGTACTTGGAAAGACTTAAAATGTTCTTTTAACATCCAAGACCACATTAATCTTTATGAGAAGAGAAAAGGTTGCCAAAATGAAGAATCAATATGACACTTTAAATGACCTGACTAGTAAAAAAAATTAAAAAGTAACAATAAAAAGTGACTTGGGAGGATTGGTTCAGGATGGCAGAGTAGAAGGACGTGTGCTCACTCCCTCATGCGAGAGCATTGGAATCACAGCTAACTGCTGAACAATCATCGACAGGAAGACACTGGAACTCACCAAAAAAGATACCCCACATCCAAAGACAAAGGAGAAGCACAATGAGACGGTAGGAGGGGTGCAATCACAATAAAATCAAATCCCATAACCACTGGGTGGGTGACTCACAAACTGGAGAACACTTATACCACACAAGTCCACCCACTGGAGTGAAGGTTCTGAGCCCCACGTCAGGCTTCCCAACCTGGGGGTCCGGCAACGGGAGGAGGAATTCCTAGAGAATCAGACTTAGAAGGCTAGCGAGATTTGATGGCAGGACTTTGACAGGATTGGGGGAAACAGAGACTCCACTCTTGGAGGGCACACAGTAGTGTGCGCATCGGGACCCAGGGGAAGGAGCAGTGACCACACAGGAGACTGAACCAGACCTACCTGCTAGTGTTGGAGGGTCTCCTATAGAGGCAGGGTGTGGCTGTGTCTCACTGTGAGGACAAGGACACTGGCAGCAGAAGTTCTGGGAAATACTCCTCGGTGTGAGCTCTCCTAGAGTCCGCCATTAGCCCCACCAAAGAGTCCCGGTAGGCTCCAGTGTTGGGTGACCTCAGGCCAAACAAACAAAAGAGAGGGAACCCAGCCCCACCCATCAGCAGACAGGCAGATTACAGTTTTACTGAGCTCTGCCCACCACCAGTCCCTCCCATTAGGAAGCTTGCACAAGCCTCTTAGATAGCCTCATCCACCAGAGGGCAGACAGCAGGAGCAAGAAGAACTACAATACTGCAGCCTGTGGAACAAAAACCACATTCACAGAAAGATACACAAGATGAAAAGGCAGAGGGCTATGTACCAGATGAAAGAACAAGATAAAACCCCAGAAAAACAACTAACTGAAGTGGACATAGGCAACCTTCCAAAAAAAAGAATAATGATAGTAAAGATGATCCAGGACCTCAGAAAAAGAACGGAGTCAAAGATCAAGAAGAGGCAAGAAATGTTTAACAAAGACATAGAAGAATTAAAGAACAAACACCTAGAAGAATTAAAGAACAAACAAACAGAGATGAACAATACAATAATTGAAAAGAAAAATACACTAGAAGGAATCAATAACAGAATAACTGAGGCAGAAGAATGGATAAGTGACCTGGAAGACAGAATGGTAGAATTCACTGCTGCGGAACAGAATAAAGAAAAAAGAATGAAAAGAAATGAAGGCAGCCTAAGAGACCTCTGGGATAACACTAAATGCACCAACATTCACATTATAGGGGTCCCAGAAGGGGAAGAGAAAGAGAAAGGACCAAGAAAATAATTGAAGAGATAATAGCTGACAACTTCCCTAACATGGGAAAGAAAATAGCCACCGAAGTCCAGGAAGTGCAGAGAGTCCCAGGCAGGATAAACCCAAGGAGAAGCATGCTGAGACACATAGTAGTCAAATTGACAAAAAGTTAAAGACAAAGCAAAATTATTAAAAGCAACAAAGGAAAAATGACAAATGACATACAAGGGAGGTTAACAGCTGATTTATCAGCAGAAACTCTACAAGCCAGAAGGGAGTGGCATGATATATTTAAAGTGATGAAAGGGAAGAACCTACAGCCAAGATTACTCTACCTGGCAAGGGTCTCGCTCAGATTCGACGGAGAAATCAGAAGCTTTACAGACAAGCAAAAGCTAGGAGAATTCAGCAGCACAAAACCACCTCTACAACAAATGCTAAAGGAACTTCTTTAGGCAGGAAACACAAGGGAAGAAAAGGACCTACAAAAACAAACCCAAAACAATTAAGAAAATGGTAATAGGAACATACATATCGATAATTACCTTAAATGTGAATGGATTAAATGCTCCAACCAAAAGACACAGGCTTACTGAATGGATACAAAAACAAGACCCGTATATATGCTGTCTACAAGCGACCCACTTCAGACCTAGGGACACATACAGACTGAAAGTGAGGGGATAGAAAAAGGTATTCCATGCAAATGGGAATCAAAAGGAAGCTGGAGTAGCAATACTCATATCAGATAAAATAGACTTTAAAATAAAGAATGTTACAAGAGACAAAGAAGGACACTACATAATGATCAAGGGATCAATCCAAGAAGAAGATATAACAATTATAAATATATATGCACCCAATGTAGGAGCACCTGAATACATAAGGCAAATGCTAACAGCTATAAAAGAGGAAATTGACAGTACCACAGTAATAGTGGGAGACTTTAACACCTCACTTACACCAATGGACAGATCATCCAGACAGAAAATTAATAAGGAAACATAAGCTTTAAATGACACAATAGACCAGATAGATTTAATTGACATTTACAGGACATTCATTCTGGAAACAGCGGATTACACTTTCTTCTCAAGTGCACATGGCATATTCTACAGGATAGATCACATCTTAGGTCAAAAATCAAGCCTCAGTAAATTTCAGAAAATTGGAATCATATCAAGCATCTTTTCCGACCACGATGCTATGAGATTAAAAATAAATAACAGGGAAAAAAATGTAAAAAACACAAACTCATGGAAGCTAAACAATACATTACTAAATAACTGAGAGATCACTGAAGAAATCAAAGAAGAAATCAGAAAATACCCAGAAACAAGTGACAATGAAAAGATGACAATCTAAACCCTATGGGATGCAGCAAAAGTAGTTCTAAGAGGGAATTTTATAGCAATACAATCCTACCTCAAGAAAGAAGAAAATCTTAAATAAACAACTTAACCTTATACCTAAAGCAAGTAGAGAAAGAAGAACAAAAAAATCCCCAAAGTTAGCAGAAGGAAAGGAATTATAAAGATCAGAGCAGAAACAAATGAAACAGAAACAAAGAAAACAATAGCAAAGATCAATAAAACTAAAAGCTGGTTCTTTGAGGAGATAAACAAAATTGATAAACTTTTAGCCAGACTCATAAAGAAAAAGAGGGAGAGAACTCAAATCAATAAAATCAGAAATGAATAAGAAGTTACAGTAGACACCGTAGAAACACAAAGCATCATAAAAGCCTACTACAAGCAACTCTATGCCAATAAAATGGACAACCTGGAAGAAATGGACAAATTCTTAGAAAGGTATAACCTTCCAAGACTGAACCAGGAAGAAATAGAAAATATGAACAGACCAATCACAAGTAATGAAATGGAAACTGTGATTAAAAATCTTCCAACAAACAAAAGTCCAGGACCAGATGGCTTCACAGGTGAATTCTATCAAACATTTACAGAAGAGCTAACTCCCATCCTTCTCAAACTCTTCCAAAAAATTACAGAGGAAGGAACACCCCCAAACTCATTCTATGAGGCCACCATCACCCTGATACCAAAACCAGACAAAGATACTACAAAAAAAGAAAATTACAGACAAATATCACTGATGAATATAGATGCAAAAATCCTCAAAATACTAGCAAACAGAATCCAACAACACATTAAAAGGATCATACACCATGATCAAGTGGGATTTACCCCAAGGATGCAAGAATTCTTCAGTATATGCAAATCAATCAATGTGATACACCATATTAACAAATTGAAGAATAAAAACCATATGATCGTCTCAATAGATGCAGAAAAATATTTTGACAAAATTCAACATCATTTATGATAAAAAACTCTCTAGAAGATGGGCATAGAGGGAAGCTACCTCAGCATAAGAAAGGCCATATATGACAAACCCACAGCAAACATCATTCTCAATGGTGAAAAACTGAAGACACCTCCTCTAAGATCAGGAACAAGACAAGGATGTCCACTCTCGCCACTATTATTCAACATAGTTTTGGAAGTCCCAGCCATGGCAGTCAGAGAAGAAGAAGAAATAAAAGGAATACAAACTGGAAAAGAAGGAGTAAAACTGTCACTGTTTGCAGATGACATGATACTATACATAGAGAGTCCTAAAGATGCTGCCAGAAAACTACTAGCACTAATCAATGAATTTGGTAAAGTTGCAGGAGAAAAAATTAATGCACAGAAATCTCTTGCATTCCTATACACTAAAAATAAAAGATCAGAAAGAGAATTTAAGGAAACGATCCCATTCACCATTGCAACAAAAAGAATAAAATACCTAGGAATAAACCTACCTAAATAGGTAAAAGACCTGTATTCAGAAAACTATAAGACACTGATGAAAGAAATCAAAGATGACACAAACAGATGGAGAGATATACTATGTTCTTGGATTGGAAGAATCAATATTGTGAAAATGACTGCACTACACAAAGTTGTCTATAGATTCAGTGCAATCCCTATTAAATTACCAATGGCATTTTTTCCAGAACTAGAACAAAAAATCTTAAAATTTGTATGGAGACACAAAAGACCCCAAATAGCCAAAGCCATCTTGAGGGAAAAAAATGGAGCTGGAGGAATCAGACTCCCTGACTTCAGACTATACTACAAAGCTACAGTAATCAAGAAAATATGGTACTGGCACAAAAACAGAAATATAGATCAATGGAACAGGATAGAAAGCCCAGAGATAAACCCACGCACCTATGGTCAACTAATCCATGACAAAGGAGACAATGATATACAATGGAGAAAAGACAGTGTCTTCAGTAAGTGGTGCTGGGAAAACTGGACAGCTATATGTAAAAGAATGAAATTAGAACACTCCCTAACACCATACACAAAAATAAACTCAAAATGGATTAAAGACCTAAATGTAAGTTGGACACTATAAAACTCTTAGAGGAAAACATAAGGAGGAACACTCTTTCACATAAATCACAGCAAGATCTTTTTTGACCCACCTCCTAGAGAAATGGAAATAAAAGCAAAAATAAACAAATGGGACCTAATGAAACTTAAAAGCTTTTGCACAACAAAGGAAACTATAAACAAGATGAAAAGACAGACCTCAGAGTGGGAGAAAATATTTGTGAACAAATCAGCGGACAAAGGATAAATCTCCAAAATATATAAACAGCTCATGCAACTCAATATTAACAAAACAAAAAACCCAATCAAAAAATGGGCAGACGACCTAAACAGACATTTCTCCAAAGAAGACATAGAGATGGCCAAGAGGCACATGAAAAGCTGCTCAACATCACTAATTATTAGAGAAATGCAAATCAAAACTACAGTGAGGTATCACCTCACACTGGTTAGAATGGGCATCATCAGAAAATCTGCAAACAACAAATGCTGGAGAGGGTGTGGAGAAAAGGGAACCCTCTTGCACTGTTGGTGGAATATAAATTGATACAGCCACTATGGAGCACAGTATGGAATTTCCTTAAAAAACAAAAAATAGAATTACCATATGACTCAGCAACCCCACTACTGGGCATATACCCAGAGAAAACCATAATTCAAAAAGACACATGCACCCCAATGTTCACTGTAGCACTATTTACAATAGCCAAGTCATGGAAGCAACCTAAATGCCCATCGACAGATGAATGGATAAAGAAGATTAGGTACATATATACAATGGAATATTACTTAGCCATAAAAAGGAACGAAATTGGGTCATTTTTAGAGACATGCATGGATCTAGAGACTGTCATACAGAGTGAAGTAAGTCAGAAAGAGAAAAACAAATATCGTATATTAACACATATATGTGGAAGCTAGAAAAATGGTACAGATGAACCAGTTTGCAAGGCAGAAATAGAGACACAGATGTAGAGAAGAAACATATGGACACCAAGGGGGGAAAAGCGGGGCAGGGTGGTGGTGGTGGTGGGATGAATTGGGAGATCGGGATTGACATATAAACGCTAATATGTATAAAATAGGTAACTAATAAGAACCTGCTGTGTAAAAAATAAAATTCAAAAAAATAAATAATTGAAAAGTGATTTGACTGGTCCCACACTAAGTGGAGCCTGGAAAAGAAATGGTTCCTCTGGTGTGGTTGAGTACCTGTGATAAATTGTAAAAACGGGCCCAATTCTTCACCACTCCCCACGTCCACTCCCTTTTCCATGTAACTTTACAGAGTCCTTCCACACTGGCTGGGTATTTCTGGCTTACCTTTTGCTCTGACCTTAAATGCGTGGTTTGCTTTGTGAAAGTAGTGTAGCAGCTCTCTGGGGGTAAAAAAGAAGTCATGATTTGTAGTGTTGGCAGATTTTTAAATTTCAGTCTATCAGTGATATAAAAGGTGTAACTCACAAGCTTTCTGAATATTTCACAGTTGGCTCCTGCAAGCTGGAGGAGCCAGCTCCGGCAAACTGTTGCTCTAGGCCTGTATGATGTTAGCGAATATAATGCAAATAGAGGGTTAAAAAGCATTTGTGAGATTGGGCTCGCTCACTCCTGCTCCTTTGCCATTGCCAGGAGAATTGCCTGGATAGACCCCTTGAAAGATTAGAGACATATGGAGTATGGAGCCCCAGTGGCCCCAGCCGATAGCCAGCTGACTCCCAACTGACCTCAGACACACAAGTAAGGAACAAACTGTTACATGTCACTGAAGCTATGTGGTTGTTTGTTACACAGCGTTATGGTAGCAGGAGATAGCGGATACAGCACTTAAAATCAGCAACTTACGTAGGATAGAGATTTCCGCACCCGTTCTTCCGTTTTGACTCCATCCTAATCAGGATGGGCGTCTTATAAGCATCAAAGAGTAATTACCTATCCTGTTCCACCTCTCTCACTGGAGGTAGAACCTCTGGTGGAGATGCAAAGTTCTTCCTCCCTTAGAAATTCTTTTGGAAGTTCTTCTGCCAGGTTACTTTAGGTGGTGAGGCCTAGGGCCTGTCTTGGGTGTGCTTTTGCATGAGAGGAACTTCCAGAGAGCTAAGTTGGCCAGAACGAGGCCTCTGGGGAAAGGAGAGGAGCAGTAAATTGCTTAGAGCTTTCTGTTATTACGTTTTGAAGATAGAGTTCTTTAAAGAATGACCTGCAAACATTCCAGGTAGAGGGAACAGCAATTGCAAAAACCTTAAGGAGGTGTGTTTAAAACTGGCCTACACGCCATAGCAGGCAATGACAAACGTTCAGTAGATTCTTTTGGTATGTGCTACTCACCTAGGTTGGATAGAACTACACACATAAGGTGTGCATTTGGTGTGTATGGGTCTTCACTCGTGATAGTTCAGGAAGGTGGGATGTTGTGCGCAGACATGGTCAGTGCCTTGCCTGTAGCCGTCAGACCTTAGGCACATTTCAGTGCGCTCCATCAAGTTCCTCCTGTTGGCCTCTGCATCCTTGTGCCTGAGGGCTTTTCTCCAGAGCCTAGCAAGGCTATCCATCCATGCACATGGCAGGCCACAGGAGCAGTCCTCAACATACAACTCTTGGGAATCAGTGTATAAATACCCCTGTTCCCTTGCATACTGGGTTGGGATGGTTGTGAGGTTCCCATTTTGCATAATTTCTCACAGAGTTTCCTTGCAGGATTAAGCTCCAGGGGCCCACAGTGCTAGCTGGCTTGATAATGTACTCTTTATTGGTTGCCTTCCTTTCCCCATATCCCATACTTCTATACATATTCCCTGCACCCCTCAAATAAATTACTTGTACTGAGATCTTTGTCTCAGGATCTGATTCTGGGTGAATTCAAACCAAGACTGTTAGAATAAAAGCAAACTCAAATTCTAACAAGTGGACAAACATTTGTCAAACAGGCAGAAGAAAGGTTTACAACCAGTTCTGTAGATCTACCCTTGGCACTCTAGCTAACACCTGGCATGCAAGACTTGCTCTGTAGCAGATGCAAAAATAGTCTTAGAGCTGGACCAGGTCACGGGGCGTCTAAGTGGAGGGATCCAGGACAACCAGACTAGGACCTTGAGTGCTGCACTGATGATGCTGAGTATATCTCTGTACTTTATTTACGTCAGGGCAATGAAGCCTTAATGATATTTCTGACTAATTGCCTATACTGAAGTTCTCTCATTTTACCAATAATAATCAGACGTCTCTTTTGGTAATTAACTCAGCTTTTGGATAACAGTATTTTAAGTGCTAAGTAACCACCAGTTAACGTATTAATTCTTGATTAGGTTCTCTTATATTGTAGTTAACCTCTGGGGTATTAAGATCTGATATAGGAAATTTAAATGCTAACTGCCTGTAGGGATGCAGTGTAGCAGTAGGAATGACCTTGTGTGTTCAGACAGTAGAATGAGGGGAGTGTGGCCAATGTGTAGGGAGCGTTGTGAGGGAGGTGGGAGGAGCCAGATCACACAGGGCCTTTATAAGGAAAGCCAGGAGTTTGAGTTTGGTTCAAAGTGTAATGACCAGCCATTTCAGCAGGAAGAGATGTGCTGAGCAAAGAAAGGCTTTTTAGAAGTAAGCCTGGGGAAGAATGAAAGCACAGGGCTCATTAGGAGGTGAGAGGTGGTCATGGTTTGGAATTGGGGCAAGCTGGGGAGATGGAGAGAAGCAGGAAGATTGGGGATATACTTTGGTAATAGAAAAGCACTAGTTGCTGATTGATTGGCTATGGGGATGACACCAGGGCAAGTAAAAATGATTCTGAGGGTTTGGGCTGAGCAGCTGGGTAGATAAACCAAGTATGGAGGAAGAACAAGTTTGCAGGAGAGAGCAGGGGAAAGCTTTATTTTGGCCATGTTATATTTAGACATCTTTTAGACATCCATTCATTCATTCAACAATTATCTGTTGAGTGCCTGCCAAGTGCCAAGTACTGCTTGTTTTTGGTGATTAAGATACATCATTAAACAAAAAAGACAGAGATCCTTGAATTATTGAATGACATTGAGTATGAAGGTGGATAAAGGAGGCTGGAATTTAACACTGTGGTCAAGGTAGGTAATACGAATTTAGGAGTCATTCCCAGGTAGATTGGCCAGGCATCCTCACAGGCACTGGGAATGCAATCCTGGGAATGAGAGTTGTCATGGAATCTGCATTCCATGGTATGGTGTCATCTGTATGTAGGCTCATTACCAAATTCATAATTTATCATCTCAGATGAAAACAAATTTATGCTTTAAAGGCTGGTGTCTTTATGGACATAGTTTAGCATAACATACCAGCTCTGGATCAGACTGTCTGGATTCAAATACCAGCTTCACCTTTCTGAGTGATTTTAGGTAGATTTCTCAACTCTCTGAACGCTAATTTTCTCATTGAAGAATGGAGATAATACTGGGACTTATCTTTTAGAGTTACCTTAAGGATTAAATGGATTAGTATATGTAAAGCACTTAGAAGAGTTGTGACAAATAAAAATTATTCAGTTAATGCTGATATTCCTTATTATAAATGTTGTTGCTAAGATTCAGCATCAATAGATAAGACAAATTCCAAAATGACCTCTGTCTTTAAATCAAATGGGGGAAGGGGAAGAATTCATGTTCTAATTTCCGAGACCACGTAAACTTTTTAACAAGGATGTGGATTTCACCAAAAATCTCAATGCATGTATGAGGAACTGGAAGAGGAGAGAAAAGTTTAAAAGTGCAGCTTATGGAGATAAAGAAAAGGAGAATAGACAGGCAGGTGGACTGCAGGCTCTAAGCCTTCTTGGGTGATCTGTGTGTCTGATTGCATTCGCGTTCTCCCCTCATTCTCCCCCAGTGCTCCTATGAATCTGCACACATACAGAAACAGCAACCAAATGCACAGTTTGGGATTAAATCTATTATCACGTCCTGTGTGGCATTATCTTGCCTTGTTTTGTCTGAATAAATGAAAGAGCATGGCTAGATGCTCCTTGAAAGACAGAAGAACTTCTGTTGGGGACAAAGGTTCTAATAGGCATTTTCGAAGATGCTTCTAAGTGAAGTCAGGATTTCTTTTTGTTTTGTTTTTATTGTTATACTTGTATATAATAGTATATATATACTATTTTATACTAATATAATTATATTATTATATAATATACTACTATATACTATATATACTAATTATATACTAATATAATTAGTAATACAACTATTACTAATTACTAATACAATATAATATTAGTTTAATGTAGAAAACAAACTTATAGTTACCAAGGGGGAAAGAGGGGAGGGATGAATTGGGAGATTGGGACTGGCATATACACACTACTATATATAAAATAGGTAACTAATAAGGACCTGCTGTAGAGCACAGGGAACTCTACTCAGTACTCTGTAATGGCCTATATGGGAATTGACTCTAAAAAAGAGTGGATATATGTATGTGTGTAACTGATTCACTTTGCTGTACACCTGAAACTAACACAACATTGTAAATCAACTATACTCCAATAAAAATTAATTTAAAATATTGTATAAGTTTCAGATGTACAATATAGCGATTCAGTATTTTTATACATTATGAAATAATCACCCCAGTAAGTCCAGTTATCATCTGTCACCATACAAAGTTGTTACAGTAGTATCCACTAAATTCCCCATGTGTACGTTATATCTCCTGATTTATTTATTGTGTAGCTGGAAGTTTGAATCTCTTAATACTCTTCACCTATTTTGTCTGTTCCCCTAACCCCTACCTTTTTGTTCTCTGTATCTATGACTCTGTTTCTGTTTTGTTGTGTTTGGTCATTTGTTTTTGCTTTTTAGATTCCACAGATGAGTGAAATTTTATGGTATTTGTTTTTCTCTGACTTATTTCACTTAGCATAATACCCTCATGTTCCATCCATGTTATTGCAAATGCCAAGATTTCATTTCTAATGGCTAAATAATATTCCACTGTGTATATGCACCACATCTTCTTTATCCATTTATCTACTGATGAAATTTAGGTTGCTTCCATATCTTGGCCACTGTAAATAATGCTGCAATGACAGGAGGGTGCATATATCTTTTCAAAATAGTGTTTTTGCTTTCTTCAGATAAATACCCAGAAGTGATATTGCTGGATCATATGATAGTTCTATTTTTAATTTTTTGAGTAACCTCCATACTGTTCTCCATAGTGGCTACACCAGTTTACATTCCCACCAACAGTGCAAGAGGTTTCCCTTTCCTCCATGTCGTCACCAACACTTGTTTCTTGTCTTTTTGATAATAGCCATTCTGACAGGTGTGAGGTGGTATCTCATTGTGGTTTGGGATAATTCTGGTTTTTAAATCCAGTTGATTGAGGGAGTCCTGCTTCTCTTCCCTTCTTGAATCGCATCCCCACCCTACCTCCCAAACTATTGCGCGGGAAGATGGGAGAGGTGAGATAGTAGGTCTGCTCCTGAAAATAGTCCTTTCTGTTTGCTTAAAAAAACCACCATCACATCCATTTTTTTTTTTTTTTTTTTTTTTTTTTTTTTGGGACCC